>NC_054402.1:29406043-29625875 GCF_017976425.1 Toxotes jaculatrix | reverse complement strand
ATCTTGCATTCCTTTTCATTTCTGCTCCTATCATAAAGTATTTATTGTGGACACTGTCCAATGAGCTGATGCAGCTATTCACAGGGTTTGAGCCAGCACAGGTACACAGTCTATTTACAAAAATGTCAAGCCCTTTGAAAAGTTGTCAGTAAGTTGATGTCCATTGTAAACCATACTTGAATACTCTCTAAGAACGCCTTATTTTATTCTAACTTTTTTATTAACCATGGTTTGGCTCAAACGTGCATGCATTCTGTCTTCAAACTCAGAAGGGGTGGGGTTATGTTTACATTTTCAGTATTGAAATGACTTCCTTTTAATGTACTTCAAGTACAAGGAGCTTTTGCATTATTTTTATTGGAGGCTCATACATAAAATAATTTATGTGCCAAGCACTCCTTCCATGCTGGGATTCTGTGTGGTCCTCAAACCCAATTTGCAATTAATTAGTACATAGAACATGTAAAAATGTAATGGTGAACACAGAGCTACATTTGAAATGTACGATTCATTCAATTTCAAACTTTAACAACACTTTTAATGAGCTCCAACCTTTATGGCATTCTACAAAAGCATTTCACTTTGGTAGTCTTCACTATTTCACTATAAATACTGATGATATAAATACTGATCATGTGTGAGGAGCCACAGCGTGGTATGGAAAATGCAATGGGAGAAGGCAACACATCAAAGCAAAGTTAGTCTGCAGTGTGTGTTGCTCACTAATCCATTATATAAACAGTGGAACACACTCTGGCAGTCACTGCACGAGCATCTTTGCATGCTGGATACCAGTGCATCACACCAAAGCTTGCTGCCTTTGCTTCCAGGCATTATCAGCTGCTTACGGAATGATGCATTCGCAACTCCTATGAAGCTTTGTGCTTAGAGTACCATATATATCCTCTTTGCTTTGATGCATGAATCTCTGTGTCTTACTTTCTCATAGTCTAATCAGTTATTTCAAATTTCACACCTCTAAAAGGGGTCATGACAGGGTATCTGTGAGGTCAGTAAAAGATTGGAGATTGTTACTGGATGTGATGTGGAAGACAAAAACTGATGCCAAGCATTTGGCACATAAATCAATAATGAGTTTAGTTTCATTATTTTAGAAAACTTACTTTCTTCTTTATTAAAACAACATGAGGTTGACATTTTAACAAGAACTTTGAGGCCCGTATCAATGAAACACACTCTCTGTTACAAAAACAACAGGCCGAAACTTTTTGGTTTAAAATTTCAATATTGTTAAAAATGCAATTTCAAAGCAAATTCAAGACACTGTCATTTTCTTCTTAGGAAAATGTTCTGACAAATGTGTCTTTATGTTACTAGGCAAATTGAAGCAGCTAATACAGCTAGATCATGGTCTCATTTGAAGATAATGGTGTAGTTGTGTGGCGGTTCAGTCAGTTAGTAACAGAGCGTAGCAGAATATACATTTTGCACATATATGACATTATTTGGACGTAAAGTCAGCCCAGTCTGAAACCTGCAGATACCCTGGCTTATGTGGGAAGTAACACATACTGTTGATGCTGACTAGCTTTTGACTGTGTGTCTATGCTGCCAGCAGAATATTTCAGCAGGCCCGGTAAGTCAGGTCGGAGTTTCTAAACTGCTTCTGTGCACAGGTGATGCCGTCCAGCACTAACCACTACAGAATTCACACAGTGAACCATGGTGGAGATGACACCAGATGATGAAGAGCATCTCAAAAACAAAAGTCAAAAATCACCACAGAAAAAAAGATGACAGTCTGTTCTACCATAAAGCCTGACCTGCAACTGAGATCCCTCTGACTGTACTGTAGTCTGGTATCTTTGTGTAGAGATTTTCTGGTTTAGATTTTACTTTTGATATTTTTTTTTTCTTGATTTTAATTTGCTTTTCTTGAATTACAAGCCTTTTTATCTTGGATTTTAAATCAATGACGAACATTTTGAGTTCTGACTATTGTACGCTTTTTCTTCTCATGAAAAAGCTATGTACATTTTACTACAACTTTTTATGTGTGCGTCTGCTGAGACACCATTGATACGTCTCTTTTTCTGTGTTTGCGTGATTGAAAGGGTGTCATTTTGCACATATAGAGACATCTGATGCGAACCAGTGTGCCTCATTGGAGACAGCACTGGTTCATCAAAACAGCACAAGACATACCAATAACTAGCACTAGCTTTGGATCTAGTAATGTGGCCGATAAACTATTTTTGGCAATAAGAGGACTACAATGTTTTCACAGTCCTGTTTTATAAATGTATTGTTGTCTGGAGAAAAAGTAGAAAAGGCTGTCCTTTTAATACAATGTCCAATTTGAAAAAGAACCATACTACTGTAAATTGTATCCCAGTCATTGCATATATTGGTTTAGAAAGGCACAGACATATTTTTGTGATGTGATGGTTGATTAGGCAGAAAATGGCACAAAATAATCCCATGATAGAACTAGTTATGCTATTGGGTTTTCAGCTGTGGCTTATTTAATACCAGCACATTTGTCTACATGATGAGCTGCAGTGTACACACAGAAAAAGACAACACAAGGTTGTTGTTGTCACATAAGCATATGTGGAACTGCACTCTGTGACACACAGCTCGGAGGTTCATCTCACATTCTGTGTATCACACTGACTCTGGAGCTCAGTAGCATTAAAATGAAATCAGTCCAAAGCACACTTGATCATTCTGGGAATACTAGATACATTGTTTGTGCTCTCATATTTCATGAAGATCATGTTTGTTTGATAATGCTCTACTTGTCTTTACATGTCTGGTGTCAAGCAAAAGGCAATATTTCTAATCTGTTACATTTTTTGGCAACTTCTGTTTCTTTCTGAGGAGGAAGAAGTGCAACAGATGAACCTTGCTTATTAATCAAGTATCAATCAAGAGTCTTTATTGTCATTATGTGAGCATAACGGAATTTTGCAGAGACTCCAGGCTTTAAGGCACACATATAAATAAATAACACAATACTTAAAAAAGAACACTTATGAAAATATAAACACAAAGTAGAGTAAGTAAAGTAAGTCATAAAGTGCAGCTTAGTGCTAGTCCAGTGTATGGAATGCTGTGTGTGATTGTGTTCTGTGTGGTTGTCAGCATCAGCAGAGGTGTGTGTGTGGGGGGGTGGGGATGGCATGTTTGAGGGTCCTGTATGGGGATGGGATTTGAGCGTTTTCTCTGCGGTGGGGCTATTGCTTTTACAGCTCTGGGGAAGAAGCTGTCCCTGAGTCTGTTGGTGATTGTTTTAATGTTCTTGTACCGCTTTCCTGATGGAAGCCGTACAAACAGTGCATTGCCCGGGTAGGTGGGATCTGTTGCAATGCGTCTAGCCCTTTTCTGGACTCGAGCCGCATAAACTGAGTCCAGATCTGGTAGCCGACAGCCTACAATCCCCTGTGCTGTATCACCACCAAGTTTAAAGCCTTCCTGTCCTGTGCTGTACAGCTGCCATACCACACTGTCACACTGAGGCACAGGATGCTTTCAATTGTGGCCCTGTAGAAGTTTACAAGCAGCTGAGAAGAGAGTCCAGTCCACTTCAACTTCCTGAGAAAGAAGAGCCGTTGTTGGGCCTGTTGGGTGTGAAGTGTTCACAGACCAGGAGAGGTCAGAGGAAATGTGGATGCCCCGGAACTTTATGCTGTCCACACGCTCCACCACCTCCCCATGTATGCAGACAGGAGCATGTTCTGTCTTCCTGGACCTCCTATAGTCCACAATGACCTCCTTGGTCTTGCTGATGTTCAGGATGAGTTTATTCCTGTTACACCACTGTGTTAGATTCTGGACCTCTTCTCTGTAGTGGGTCTCATCATTGTTGGATATGAGACCCACCACGGTGGTGTCGTCCGCAAACTTCACAACCATGTTTGTGGGGTGGATGGCAGAGCAGTCATGTGTGAAGAGGGTGCAGAGGGCAGGGCTGAGCACACAACCTTGCGGCGTGCCAGTGTTGAGGATCAGTGGGGCAGATGTGGACTCTCCTATCCTCACCACTTGGGGCCTGTTGGTGAGGAAGTCACTGATCCACGAGCAGAGCGATGTTGACAAACCTAGGTTGTGGAGCTTCAGGGCCAGCATGTCCGGGGGAACAGTGTTAAAAGCTGAACTGAAGTCCACAAATAGCATCCTAACTTAGGTGTTAGGATGCTGCAGGTGAGTCAGGGCCGTGTGAAGTGCTAACAAGACTGCATCCTCCGTAGAACAGTTCTCCCTGTAGGCAAACTGGAGGCTGTCCAGGCCAGCAGGGATGGCATCCTTGATGTACTTTAGGAGGATCTTCTTGAAGCACTTCATGATGACTGGAGCCAGAGCGACAGGTCGGTAATCATTTAGGCAGGTGATGGTTGGTTTCTTGGGCACAGGCACAATGATGGAGGACTTCAAGCATACAGGAACCATGGAAAGCTGCATGGACAGGCTGAAAATGTCCAGAAAAACTCCTGCCAGTTGGTCAGTGCATGACTTCAGGGTACGACCTGACACCTTGTCTGGACCTGCAGCCTTGTTGATGTTGATCCTCCTCATGGCGGAGGTCACTTGGTGCAGCTGCAGGACGAGAGGCTGATGCTGCACCTCAGGCTGAGGAAGATGTACAGTCCTTCTGCTGCTTGGAGAGTCGAAGCGTGCAAAGAAGCTGTTTAAGGTGTCAGGCAGAGTGGGATCATGGTTGACCTGCTGGCCCCTGCTCTTGTAATCCGTGATGGTCCTGATGCCTTTCCACATGTTACGTGTGTTGTTATCATTGAAGTGCTCTCTGCCTCCTGGTCTCAACTCTGGGTTGTCATGACTTTGGTTGTCTAATAAAATCTGTCATATTTCTAGACCTGTTGGTCGCTGCGCTCCGTGATGGTCCTGATACCTTTCCACATGTTGTGTGGGTTGTTGTCATTGAAGTGCTCCTCAATGCGCTGCTTGTACCTGTGTTTTGCCACCTGGATGCCCTTTTTCAGTTCTTTCGGGGCCCTGCTGTAAGCCAGCCTATCTCCTGACCTATAGGCTGCATCCAGGGTTTTTAGCAGGGTCCGCACTGTGCTGTCCACCCATGGCTTTTGGTTAGGAAAAAACGTGATTGTCTTTGTGGGTAAGACAGCATCAGTGCAAAAGTGAAGATAGGACAGCACAGATGACGTGTATTCCTCAAGATTCGCGTCTGCTTTGAACACTCCCCAGTCTGTGTGCTCAAAACAGTCCTGTAAGGCTGAGGAAGCCTCCTCAGTCCAAACCTGGATGGTTCTAGTGGTGGGTTTGGTCCTGCAGATCAGAGGTTTGTAGGCAGGGATCAGCTCCAGAGATGTGATCCGACATGCCAAAGTGAGGAGCTGCTACAGCCTTGTATGCTCCGGGGATATTACAGTAAACCTGGCCCAGTATCTTGTGGTCTCTGGTCGGAAAGTGAATAAATTTGTGGAATTTGGGGAGAACAGCTTTTAGCTCCACGTGGTTAAAGTCCCCAGTCACGATCACAGCCGGATTAGCGTTCATTTGGCTGCTAATCAGGCAGTACAGCTCCTCCAGCTCTAACTTAGCATTAGCTCGCGGTGGTATATAGACCGCTACGATCATGACAGAGGTGAGTTCTCTAACCGGTCTGCACTTCACTGCCAGATATTCCAAGTCGGGGGAGCAAAAAGTTCAAATTATGTTTCTTGCTGTACACCACGAGTTGTGAATGTACAAACCTCCACCTTTGGTCTTGCCTGAAGCTGCATTCCTGTCGGCCCGGAACAAAGAACGCCCCACTAGCTCAACCGCTGCATCAGGGATGCAGGTCTCTGTGAAGATCGTCACACAGCTGTCAGTCTTACGTGAGACGATCCTCAGTCGAATCTCATCCAGTTTGTTGACGAGTGACCTAGCGTTGGTGAGGAAGAGACTGGGCAGAGCCGGTCTGTGTGGCTTAGCATGTAGCCTAGCACGCAGCCCACTCCGCTTGCCTCGCTTTTGTTTACGTTGTCTCCTCCGTCTCCTGGGCCACAGAGGGGGGATGGCAAGAGCCTCTGTGGTCCGCTGCTCGGGTGGAATAAAATCCAGCTTTGGAGGTGCATAAATTCCGGCGTTTTTCCCCAATTCCACCAATTCAGCCCTTCCGTATTGGATTAAGGCTTCAAGTTTCTGAAATGCGGGTGAAAACACAAACAAAAACACTAATACAAACATAAAAAGCCTCGAGCCGCTGCGTGTACCCGCGCCGCCATCTTGGATCTGTAAACCCTAGTCCCTGTGTGTTTTGTAATGATGACCAGAGGCATTATTTGTAGATGACATGCTTAGAAAAAAGTATCTATAAAAGTAAAAAAGGGAAGTTGCACTGTGATAAGAGGTAAGGCTGAGAGCAGATTTAATTTGCACATTATTAGGATCTTTGAAGGACTTCTACTTTGGTCAGTGAGTCTTACTTGAATATGTCAGGACATTTGTTTTACCGTTTTTAAACTTTGACAATTGCCAAATAACCTGCATACCACAGGTTGATCCATCATCACTGCACACAAATGTTCATACAAGCATTTCAGAAAACATAAAAGAAAATAGGAATGTCATCTGTAATTTCATGTAAATAGGAATTTGCGTTACTAAAGAATCAGTCTTTCTTTTAAAGTTTGGAATGGTTTATGAATTTATAAATGTATATGCTCGTTTCTTCCCCTCTGTGCTGACACAGATGTTTTACAAATTACTTTTACAAAACATGGGAAGCTGAATGCTGGATTATTTCTAAAATGGGGACTTCGAGTAATAATCAAACAATCAAAAAAAAAAAAAGTGTATGCCATTAATCAAGAAGCAAAACATGTATGTTCCCATGAAGGATTTACATTTTTATGGAGGATTTGTATCAATATTTTTGTGGTTGTTAATGATTATATGAATAATATCTATAAAACTCACAATAATAATATTATGTACTGTATATCCATCCATTTCTCTCGCCATTCCCTGCCATCCTTTACAATAATATTAAATTGATCATTAATGTATTTCAGTAATGTATACAAAAGAAAATACAAAAGAGAGGTGTCTTTGATACCAGTGTAGTGGTCTATACCCCTATACCACTAACCTTTAAAACTATCAAACCCTTCGTCTCTCCTATCACTCTTTCTCTCAGTTCCTAGTTATAGATGCTACTACTACCTTGTACTCATTAGATGATGTAGGACCAGTGAGGATAGAACTTTCAGATTTTTCCATCTGGGTCAAAAAAAAAAAAAAAAAAAAAAATTTAAATTTTTCTTGTATTTTTATTTCCGTCAACTTTCTGTTCTGTGCTGCTTTCACATGGTTTCAACAAACCAAAGCTCTCTTTGAAAACACTCTCTTTGGTTTACCACCCTTGAATGTTATTAAAAAGGGGTGTGCCATACTACATTAAATGCTAATGCTAGATATGCAAAATATTATGATTTGTTATAGTTTGACAATAGTTCAAATACAGGAGGGTTTTTATTACATTGATGAAACAGATAACATATTTTTATGTCACAACTGAACAGGGTTTGAACCCAGAAGCACAACTCAAACAAGTAAGATCAAAAATAATGTCTTTATTTAACAAAGTAACAAATAATCACCCAATAGGGGAAAAATGCAAGGAAACAAAGTATCAAAGAAGAACACAAAATCACTCCGTCGAGGAAAAAACAACAAACTCAAATCAAAGGCAAGGCAATAATCAGAGCAAACAAAGTACAAAAGAACACAAAAACCTGACATGGAGATCAATTACAAGGAATAGGCGCTGGTTCACTCAACAAAAGACAAGACGAACTGGCACAGAATAAAGGGAGACGCAGACAATATATAGACACAAGGTAATGGGGAACAGGTGGAAACAATTAGGGCGGGGAAAACAATCACCCTGGTGGGAAACAAGAGGAAGGGCAAGCAACCTGAATCAAGAGGAGATAAAATTTCAAAATAAAAGCAGAACTCACAAGACCACATGATGGTGGAGGTCTTGAAGCAGACTGGCACATGACATGTCTCCAGTGAAGAGTTGAAGATGTCAGTGAACACTGGAGACAGTTGATCAGCGCAGTGCTTCAAGGTGGATGGAGAGACATTCAGGACCAGCTGCCTTGCGGGGGTTCTGCCTCCTAAAGAGTCTGTTTACATTTCTCTCGAGGATGGAGAGGGACGCAGTTGTGGTGGGGGAGGAGGGGCCGCTGGGTTGAGGCTAATAAGTGGTGTCTCGGGGAATAGTGTCAGGACTGTCCCATTGTCTTTCAAAGCGGCAGTAAAACTCATTCAGTCTGTTGGTGAGGTGTGAGTTAGCAGAGTGGGGGGCTTTAGGGTTGAAGTTGGTGATCTGTCTGAGCCCTTTCCAGACAGAGGCAGTGTCATTGGCTGAGAGCTGGTGTTGAAGCTACTCAGAGTACAGTCGTTTAGCTTCTTTCCCCTCCTTGCTACACCTGTACCTGTACATGTCCCTGTCCCCACTCGTGGACGCCCCTTTCCTTCTCCAACCTCAGATGTCTGAGTTTGGCTGTGAACCAGGGTTTGTCATTGCTATAACTCACCCTGGTACGTGTTGGAATACAGCAGTCCTCACAGAAGCAGATGTATGAAGTCACAGCCTCGGTGTACTTGTCCAGACTGGTGGTAACAGTCCTGAAAACATCCCAATCAGTACAGTCTAAGCATGCCTGAAGATCCTCCAAAGCTTCACTGCTCCACTGCTTTGACGTCCTCACAACAGATTTACAGAGCTTTAATTTCTGCCTGTATGCAGGAATCAGGTGAACCATGGCGTGGTCAGAGTGACCCAGTGCAGCGCGAGGGACAGCATGATAGGCGTTACTGACAGTGGTATAACAGTGATCCAGAGTGTTCTCCTCTCTGGTCGAACATTTAATAAACTGTCTGTATTTGGGGAGTTCGTGGCTGAGGTTACCTTTGTTAAAGTCACCAAGGACAATAACTAAAGAGTCCGTGTTAGTCCGCTCCATGCACAGAATCTGGTCGGTGAGCATGCGCTGGGCCTCCTGCACGTTGGCCTACAGTGGAATGTAAACACCAACCAGGATGAATTAAGCAAACTCACAGGGTGAGTAGAGCGGACTGCAGTTGATGAAGAACGATTCCAGGTCAGAAGAACAGTATCGTTTGATCACTATCACATCGTTGCACCAGCCACTGTTGATGTAAAAACAGATTCCATCACCTTTAGATTTGCCGGAAAGTTCTGTGTCGCGATCCGCTCCGAAGAGTTGGAAGCCTGCCAACTGCAGTGCAGAGTTCAGTATCTGTCCACACAACCATGTGTCCGTGAAGCACAAAACCGAAGATGAAGAAAAGTCTTTCTTTTTACTCACTAGCAGCTGAAGTTCTTCCAGTTTGTTGCACAGTGAGTGCACATTGGAGAGAAATATTCCAGGGAATGCAGTGCGGGACCCGCAACTACGGAGGCGCATGAGTGCACCGGTGCATTTACCTCTCCTCAGGCGCTTCACTACCTGAGCCAAGGTGAGGGCATCTTTGACCAGAATGTCCAGAATTCCTGCCAATGGCACCAGAAAAGTGGGAAATAAGTCCTCTGGAGTTGTTTCCCTGATATTTAAGAGCTCTTCTCTGGTGAAAGAGAGCCGGTTGTTGTGGCAAAACACTGAGTAAACAAAGAAAACAAGACAAAACAATGTGCATCGACACACCGAGGCAGCCATCCGCAGCGCCATCTTGAAACTTTTATCTTTTGGACTCATCCAAACTTTTATCCCTCAAAGTAGCCACCTTCTGCTTTGATAACAGCTTTGCACACTCTTGGCACTCTTTCAGTCAGTTTCATAAGGTAGTCAACTGGAATGGTTTTCAGCTAACAGCTGTGCCTTGTCAATTTTTTGTGTTCTTAATGTGTTTGAGACCATCAGTTGTGTTTTGCAGAAGCTTCAGGGCTGGTACACAGTTAACAACCCTATTTGACTACTGTTATAATCCATATTATGGCAAGAACCACTCACCTAAGTAAAAAGAAACAACAGTCCATCATTACTTTAAGACATGAAGGTCAGTCAATCCAGAGGATTTCAAGTACTTTGAATGTATCCTCAAGTGCAGTCGCAAAAACAATCAAGCTCTATGATGAAACTGGCTCTCATGAGGACCATCCCAGGAAAGGAAGACCAAGAGTTACCTCTGCTGCAGAGGATAAGTTCATCGGAGTTACCAGCCTCAGAAACTGCAAATTAACAGCACCTCAGAGTAGAGCCCACATAAATGCTTCACAGACTTCAAGTAGCAGACACATCTCAACATCAACTGTTAAGAGGAGACTTCGTGAATCAGGCCTTCATGAACCACTACTGAGGAAGAACAAGAAAAAGAGACTTTTTTGGGCCAAAAAACACAAGGAATGGACATTAGACCAGTGGAAATCTGTACTTTGGTCTGATGAGTCCAAATTTAAAAATTTTGGTTCCACCTGCCATGTCTTTGTGAAATGCAGAAAAGGTGAGCAGATGGTTTCTACATGTGTGGTTCCCACCATGAAGCATGGAGAAGGAGGTGTGAGTTCCCACCATGAAGCATGGAGAAGGAGGTGTGAGTTCCCACCATGAAGCATGGAGGAGGAGGTGTGATGGTGTGAGGTGCTCAGCTAAGCTCATGAATGTTGGGTCTGTCCTCTGCTTCTGTAGCATAAGCTCATTTGAGGAATAACCTGGAAGATTCAAGGATTTCACTGTAGTGCAATGTTAGTGAATCCCCCTCTATATACCTCTATATCCACATGGCCACATGAAAATACAGCACACAGTGATGGCAGTTTAAGGTGATCAGAGTTTATCACATCTGGTCTTACAAAGTTTGATCCTTTACCCTCCTTAGCCACTTAAGAAATAAAGTGTTGTTAAAGTATGAGCTGTTTACAATTTCAAGTAGCTGTTCCACATGTTCTCATGCATTACACATTCATTACTTCAGATTGTTTTGATTTAATCTCAAAAATTGCACTTTAAGGTTTTGCTGTATTTTAATACTGATAGTTTACCGCTAATGAATGTTATACATCTTATTAGATGAGTTCATCACTTAATAATTGTTGGTTTGTAAAAAGGAGAAAGAGAAAACACAACATATGTCCTGGAAGGGGTTGTATATATTGTGAGTGTCCTACTGTAACCACTTGAACTTGAATCTTGAGGCAGGTGCTAGGTAATGGCCAACTGCACATCTTCTCACAGAAACACAGATTATGCCTAGTGATAGCTGGGGATACTCTGGTGCTTATATACACACAGATCAAAGGGTTCAAGCGTGTGAGTGGTTATGTGTGTGCATATACACCAATCAGCCATAACCAGTCATGGGTCAGTGTAGAGTTGGGCCACTGGTACACACAGACACACACACATACATGATTTCCCACAACCTTTTTTCCTTCTATAGATGGATAGATAGAGATATACATACATACATATGTGTGTGTGTGTATTTGTGTACATATATACATAAAAACACAAACATACTTGTACAGATATCTTTGTGAGGACACTCATTGACATAATGTATTCCCTAGCCCCTTACCCTACTTAATTCTAACCTGAACCCTAAAGCCAAGTCAAGCAGCCCTTTAAAGTTATGAGGACCAAAATGTCCTCACTCTGTAAGCTCCACGGTCCTCACAAAGAGAGATCTACTTGTAACACACACGTTTTTTTTTACCATTTCATTTGGGGCACTGGCACAACTCTGCACTGTCATGACTTTCTATTCTGAGTTTCATGTTTTTATAATCTGTGCAGTCATTAGTGTCTCAGCATGTAGCAGCAGAAGCTTGTCCTTCATCTGGAGATTGCTGATTGCCTTTCCCATTCTTGCCACTTGCCCATTTTTTAATGTTTGCCGTTGTAATATGAGAGCTGACTGAATGGACTGACTGGAGGCATCTTTCAGGTCTTGTATGGCTTGCTCAAGCCTGGTTGTTTAAAAAAAAAAAAAAGAAGTGGGTGGGGGTCTGTCACATCCCAGATGTGGAAAATATAATTTTATATTTGTATTTTCAAATAATGATAATAACAGAGGTTTTCATTCTCTACTCTGGTCCAGAAATTAATGTGTTTGTTTAAAATAAATAAATAAATAAAACTGATTCCAACTAGTTTAACTAATGTTTTTACTGCTGAACAATATGAAATCAGACAGAAACATGGAACCTGTGTTTATTTAAATTCAAGAAACTATTGTTGAAAAAGAACACATGCACACAAAATATCACAATCTGTTAAATATTAGCAGGTTCATTTTGCAACAGTATGATTACCACAAATAAATCACTTAAAAAGTTCCCTCTTTACCAAGGGCATGGTTATTTGAAAAAGTAATCTAAACAAGCTCAGCCTAATGGATTTTTCCAGAGATTTCAAGAGCATCTTGTGGTCTGCTTCCATGGAGATGTGACCTACGTGTTGTACTTCTATCCTGTCATGACAGGTTGTGGTGCATACAGATATAACAAACATTGCTCAAAGACAGTCTCTGGTGTCAGATGTGAATGTTCTCCTTGTGTCAGATGTGAATGTTCTCCTTGATGCAGACTACAGTGGTGTACAACATCACATGTAGTGGCCATAAGGAACCTTTATGAAACAGAATGGGCAAGAGACCGAATGAAAAAAGACAAGGGGGCAAGAGACAGAATGAAAACAGATAACATCAGCTTTTTGTGAACACTGGTTAATTCAATTTTCATGTCACTTCTAATCAAGACAAAGCAAGCAAGAACTAACTTTGCTATTTAAGCAACTAACAAACTGATTACTATTGTCCTCTCTAGACCAGTGAACCAGTGATTCTTTAGATCAGATTTTCACACCATGGCAAGCCTTCACATCCTTTTTTTTGGCACCCCATGCCCCACAATAATGGACAATGGTACATGCTGCCCAGAATCTGTCTGTAAAGTAGCATTCTGATTTTAGGGCTTTTGGTTGACCCAGGCTAAGTCAAATCAGACAGCGTTGGCTGAAATGAGTGACATTTGAAGTCTGACTAGAAATCTAAGAGCCAGCATGTTTAGGTCCTATGAAATATTTTATTATTGAACCAGTTCATTGTTTTCTGAGCTGCCACCTCTGTGATTACTGTCTGATAAGGTTTAGGTGATTAAAATTGTGGGGTGATGCATCTACTCTGGAGAGTTTGGCCACTTCAATTGTCCAGCAAAAGGCTTGGCTTGCCAATAAAGGCAGACCTGGTGAGCCAGGTAATGACTGCCTCCCAACCTTCACGGTCCCTCACATCGTCCTTGTCACTGGAGCTCTCCATGCTCAGTGATTCCAGAGCTGACGAGTTTTATGGATATGAACCTGGCTGAACAACTCTAGCTCTATCTTGCCGCTGCCTGAACCTGCATTGGATCGCCATCCACCATGCAAAGTGATCATCACTCTGAAACTATCACATTTCATATTATTGACTCACCCCAGTTCCATCGGGCAGATAAGGATGGACCCAGAGAAGGTTAGTGCTGTCCTGAACTGGCCAGTCCCCTCGGACTGAAAGCAGTTGCAAGGGTTTTTGGGTTTTGCTCATTTTTACAGAATATTTATCAGAAACTACAGCTCCTTGGCAGCTCCCCTCCATCTCCTGGTTTCATATTCTTCTGGTCTTCTAATGAGGCTTCAACGCAAGTTTTCCTCCTCTCCCATTCTTCGCATGCTGGACCCCAAGCTGCAGTTCATCATGGAAGTGGATGCCTTGGAGGTCAGGGTGGGGGCATCCCATTCCCAGCATTTTCCTGAGGCAAACAAGGTACACCCCAGGGCATATTTTTCTAACTGTCCCTAGCTGAGCACAAGTATGATGTGGGAAACACAGAGTTGTTGACTGTTAGGCTAGCCCTGGAGGAGTGCAGGCACTGGCTCTGGTATGGACTGATCATAAGAACCTTGAGTACATTCAAGCGGGTAAAAGACTGAACTCCAGACAGGCTAGATGGGCTTTGTCCTTCACTAGATTTCATTTTTGTCTTTCCTACAAGCCGATGCCCTGTCACAACAGTTGTGACAGTGACAACCCCTGGGGTGTTTCAGCTATTCTGCCCCCAGACTGTGAGGTGGGGGCACTGAGAAGGAGGTTCATCAGGAACTTGTTGGGGCCAGGTCCCAGATGGGTGTCCATTTGTCCTGCAGTGGGGGCATTTGTCACAGCTGTCATCTGAGGTAAGTCAAACGTCTTTTCTTCTTTTCAAGCGTCATTTCTGGTGGCAGTCCATGTTGGAAGTTTTGTGTCTGCCTGTCCTATGTGTGCTTGCAATAAGGTCTCCGGACTTCCCCCCTGCCAGACTGTTAAGTTCCCTACTAGTACCCAGTGGCGGTTTTTGTCACGGGTGAACCGGGCAGCAGCCTGGGGCAGCACAACCACGTGAAAAATAAATAAATAATCTGCGCTGGGCACGAGTCAAGTCGTACCTGAGGTCAACCATGTCTCAGGAACTACTCACTGGCCTTGCTGTCATCAGTATCAATCACTCAATAGGGGAGCATATTTCCTTTGATGACATTATTGATGATTTTGCATCAAGGAAGGCCAGAAAGGTCAGGTTTAAGTTGTAGTTTTTGTTTGCTGCGCTTAGTGCAATAGTGTTATAATTAGATTTCCTTTAGTGTTCTTAGGTTAGGTTTGAGTGTTATAGAGGACCCAGAAGCTGACCACAGGCTGATGGCAGGGAAAGGACAAATTTAATGGGGAAGAACAAACACAAAGCGAGTCCAAAACTTTCTGAACTGGAGAGGGAGAGGCTGAGATAGCGTGGCTGGCAGGTTACTGGCTGAAGGAGCAGTCCGGAACACTGGAGGGTTTCTGAAGGGAAGAGCAACAGAGAGCTAGAGTTACTTGACAGAATACTAGGTTAATCCACTAGGGATTCACTAGAAGAATAGTTTACTCGGCAGCGGGAGAGTTACCACTGAGGGTAGGACAATCCAGAGTCGAAGTGAAGCCCAGCTCCGGCTTAAAAGGAGTGAAGACTGGAAAACGAGGTGCAGGTGTGCCAACCTCCAGCCAGCAGGAAACCATGCCTCTCCAGTCTAATAGGAAGGAACCTCCCACAGAAGGCAGAGGGAACAAACACCAAAGCACAAGCACAAGAAAAAGCCAAACCCCCATATGTATAACACAAACCCCATAACATAACAAGTGTGTTTTCATTTTTGTGATGAAAGATTTGTGCTATTCAGGATATTTATTCTATATTTTATTTGTATATTATTCTTTTATTAGGGCCCGAGCACGAAACTCATGCGAGGCCCTCTTAGTATTGGTATGATTCTTATTATTAGGGCCCGAGCACGAAACTCGTGCGAGGCCCTATTGGTATTGGAATGATACTTTCTGACGATGGTTTTTCTAATGTTTATTAGGGCCCGAGCACCGAGTGGTGCGAAGGCCCTATTGTAATTCTAATTTTTATTATTAGGGCCCGAGCACCGAGTGGTGCGAAGGCCCTATTGTTTTTGTAATGTTTATTATTATTATTATTATTAGGGCCCGAGCACCGAGTGGTGCGAAGGCCCTATTGTAATTCTAATGTTTATTATTATTATTATTATTATTATTATTATTATTATTATTATTATTAGGGCCCGAGCACCGAGTGGTGCGAAGGCCCTATTGTAATTCTAATGTTTATTATTATTATTATTTGTCCTCCCAAACAACTGTATTTTTCAACCCCTTCCCATGCTCTAAAACGCGTGAAATTTTGCACACTCATCAGGTCTGGTGAAAAATTTGATATTTTGTGGTCGTTGTAAATGGGGGGGGGGGCAAAATGGCTCTGCAGCGCCCCCTTGAAATTTTCAAAACCCCCCTCTCATTGGGCTTAGTTTGTCATAGGTGCATGAAAATTGGTACACATGTTGATCATACCGAGACACACCAAAAAGTCTCTTGACACCATGACCTCAACCCAACAGGAAGTCCGCCATTGTGGTCGGAAGTTGGCGATTTTGGCGAATTACACCATTGGTATGCGGACGAACTCGTGCTAGGCATTTCACCTGATCCACTTCATGGTGGACCTCACCTCAAGACCATGATGATCAAAAGTTATAACAGAGTTTTCTCTAAGTTAAAGGGCGTGGCCTCTGTGGCCCGCCAGAGTTTGTTATTATTATTATTAGGGCCCGAGCACCGAGTGGTGCGAAGGCCCTATTGTAATTCTAATGTTTATTATTATTATTATTATTATTATTATTATTTGTCCTCCAAACAACTGCATTTTTCAACCCCTTCCCATGCTCTAAAACGCCTGAAATTTTGCACACTCATCAGGTCTGGTGAAAAATTTGATATTTTGTGGTCGTTGTAAATGGGGGGGGCAAAAGGGCTCCGCAGCGCCCCCTTGAAATTTTCATGCATGAAAATTGGTACACATGTTGATCATACCGAGACACACCAAAAAGTCTCTTGACACCATGACCTCAACCCAACAGGAAGTCCGCCATTGTGGTCGGAAGTTGGCGATTTTGGCGAATTACACCATTGGTATGCGGACGAACTCGTGCTAGGCATTTCACCTGATCCACTTCATGGTGGACCTCACCTCAAGACCATGATGATCAAAAGTTATAACAGAGTTTTCTCTAAGTTAAAGGGCGTGGCCTCTGTGGCCCGCCAAAGTTTGTTATTATTATTATTAGGGCCCGAGCACCGAGTGGTGCGAAGGCCCTATTGTAATTCTAATGTTTATTATTATTATTATTAGGGCCCGAGCACCGAGTGGTGCGAAGGCCCTATTGTAATTCTAATGTTTATTATTAGGGCCTGAGCACCGAGTGGTGCGAAGGCCCTATTGTAATTCTAATGTTTATTATTATTATTATTTGTCCTCCCAAACAACTGCATTTTTCAACCCCTTCCCATGCTCTAAAACGCCTGAAATTTTGCACACTCATCAGGTCTGGTGAAAAATTTGATATTTTGTGGTCGTTGTAAATGGGAGGGGCCAAATGGCTCCGCAGCGCCCCCTTGAAATTTTCAAAACCCCCCTCCCATTGGTCTTAGTTTGTCATAGGTGCATGAAAATTGGTACACATGTTGATCATACCGAGACACACCAAAAAGTCTCTTGACACCATGACCTCAACCCAACAGGAAGTCCGCCATTGTGGTCGGAAGTTGGCGATTTTGGCGAATTACACCATTGGTATGCGGACGAACTCGTGCTAGGGATTTCACCCGATCCACTTCATATTTGGTGGACCTCACCTCAAGACCATGATGATCAAAAGTTATCACAGAGTTTTCTCTAAGTTAAAGGGCGTGGCCTCTGTGGCCCGCCAAAGTTTGGTGGCGTTTGGTGAATTTGCTATGACGTTTTGAATGGCTCTCACGTCCACATACTTTATCCAAACATCTTCAAACTTTATGAGCATGATCAGGGCTCTGCCCTGAACGCCTCCATATGTCAAACTCCCGCCTTACTCGTGGCGTCCCCTGCTGGTAACAGGAAATGACCTATTTTTACTCTGAAGTGTACTGCTCCTTAATAGTTGACACCATCGGCTTGGTTTCTGCTCTACAACCTTCCCAACTACTTGGTGAAGCTACATTATAAAGGCCGTGAAGCTGGGTGCAATGGCATCTGTGTGGCGGCGCGGCAACTGACGATCCCTCGCCGTGAAATTACGTTTGGATTTGTAATGACCTTAACCACCTCCTATGATCCTAAAAATTCATACACACGTTCTTGGGGGCTGGTCCTAGACTCTGATGGGGTTTTTGTAATTGGGTGGGGCAAAATGGCTCAACGGCGCCCCCTTGAAGATTTAAAATACCCCTCTCCATATGGGTTTTTTTGGAATACAAAGATGAAAATCAGTACACATAAAGAACACTTCGGGACGCACAAAAAAGTCTCTTGACACCATGACCTCAACCCAGCAGGAAGTCAGCCATTTTATTTTTGGCGGCCAAATTTCAGTACTTTCCACCATTGGTATGCGGATGAACTCGTGCTAGGGATTTCACCCGATCAACTTCATATCTGGTGGACCTCACCTCAAGACCATGATGATCAAAAGTTATAACAGACTTTTCTCTAAGTTAAAGGGCGTGGCCTCTGTGGCTCGCCAAAGTTCGGTGGCGTTTGGTGAATTTGCCATGACATTTTGAATGGCTCTCACATCCACATACTTTATCCAAACATCTTCAAACTTCATGAGCATGATGAGGGCTCTGCCCTGAACGCCTCCATATGTCAAACTCCCGCCTTACTCGTGGCGCCCCCTGCTGGTAACAGGAAATAACCTGTTTGTACTATGAAGTGTACTGGGGAGAAGAGGAGAGGACATAGGAGGACTCTGGTACTCATGGCTGTGCCGGCTCCGACTCCGCTGGGTCGCAAGGGGTGCGAGGGCCCGTCATCGCTGCTTGCAGCTTTAATTATTATTATTATTATTATTATTATTATTATTATTATTATTCCTCCCAAACAACTGCATTTTTCAACCCCTTCCCATGCTCTAAAACGCCTGAAATTTTGCACACTCATCAGGTCTGGTGAAAAATTTGATATTTTGTGGTCGTTGTAAATGGGGGGGGCAAAATGGCTCTGCAGCGCCCCCTTGAAATTTTCAAAACCCCCCTCCCATTGGGCTTAGTTTGTCATAGGTGCATGAAAATTGGTACACATGTTGATCATACCGAGACACACCAAAAAGTCTCTTGACACCATGACCTCAACCCAACAGGAAGTCCGCCATTGTGGTCGGAAGTTGGCGATTTTGGCGAATTACACCATTGGTATGCGGACGAACTCGTGCTAGGGATTTCACCCGATCCACTTCATATTTGGTGGACCTCACCTCAAGACCATGATGATCAAAAGTTATCACAGAGTTTTCTCTAAGTTAAAGGGCGTGGCCTCTGTGGCCCGCCAAAGTTTGGTGGCGTTTGGTGAATTTGCCATGACATTTTGAATGGCTCTCACGTCCACATACTTTATCCAAACATCTTCAAACTTTATGAGCATGATCAGGGCTCTGCCCTGAACGCCTCCATATGTCAAACTCCCGCCTTACTCGTGGCGTCCCCTGCTGGTAACAGGAAATGACCTATTTTTACTCTGAAGTGTACTGCTCCTTAATAGTTGACACCATCAGCTTGGTTTCTGCTCTACAACCTTCCCAACTACTTGGTGAAGCTACATTATAAAGGCCGTGAAGCTGGGTGCAATGGCATCTGTGTGGCGGCGCGGCAACTGACGATCCCTCGCCGTGAAATTACGTTTGGATTTGTAATGACCTTAACCACCTCCTATGATCCTAAAAATTCATACACACGTTCTTGGGGGCTGGTCCTAGACTCTGATGGGGTTTTTGTAATTGGGCGGGGCAAAATGGCTCAACGGCGCCCCCTTGAAGATTTAAAATACCCCTCTCCATATGGGTTTTTTTGGAATACGAAGATGAAAATCAGTACACATAAAGAACACTTCCAGACGCACAAAAAAGTCTCTTGACACCATGACCTCAACCCAGCAGGAAGTCGGCCATTTTGTTTTTGGCGGCCAAATTTCAGTGCTTTCCACCATTGGTATGCGGATGAACTCGTGCTAGGGATTTCACCCGATCAACTTCATATCTGGTGGACCTCACCTCAAGACCATGATGATCAAAAGTTATAACAGACTTTTCTCTAAGTTAAAGGGCGTGGCCTCTGTGGCTCGCCAAAGTTCGATGGCGTTTGGTGAATTTGCCTTGACATTTTGAATGGCTCTCACATCCACATACTTTATCCAAACATCTTCAAACTTCATGAGCATGATGAGGGCTCTGCCCTGAACGCCTCCATATGTCAAACTCCCGCCTTACTCGTGGCGCCCCCTGCTGGTAACAGGAAATAACCTGTTTGTACTATGAAGTGTACTGGGGAGAAGAGGAGAGGACATAGGAGGACTCTGGTACTCATGGCTGTGCCGGCTGTGACTCCCGCGGGTCGCAAGGGGTGCGAGGGCCCGTCATCGCTGCTTGCAGCTTTAATTAGGGCCCGAGCACCGAGTGGTGCGAAGGCCCTATTGTAATTCTAATGTTTATTATTAGGGCCCGAGCACCGAGTGGTGCGAAGGCCCTATTGTTTTTGTAATGTTTATTATTATTATTATTATTATTATTATTATTATTATTATTATTCCTCCCAAACAACTGCATTTTTCAACCCCTTCCCATGCTCTAAAACGCCTGAAATTTTGCACACTCATCAGGTCTGGTGAAAAATTTGATATTTTGTGGTCGTTGTAAATGGGGGGGGCAAAATGGCTCCGCAGCGCCCCCTTGAAATTTTCAAAACCCCCCTCCCATTGGGCTTAGTTTGTCATAGGTGCATGAAAATTGGTACACATGTTGATCATACCGAGACACACCAAAAAGTCTCTTGACACCATGACCTCAACCCAACAGGAAGTCCGCCATTGTGGTCGGAAGTTGGCGATTTTGGCGAAATACACCATTGGTATGCGGACGAACTCGTGCTAGGGATTTCACCTGATCAGCTTCATATCTGGTGGACCTCACCTCAAGACCATGATGATCAAAAGTTATTAAAGGCTTTTCTCTAAGTTAAAGGGCGTGGCCTCTGTGGCCCGCCAAAGTTTGGTGGCGTTTGGTGAATTTGCCATGACATTTTGAATGGCTCTCACGTCCACATACTTTATCCAAACATCTTCAAACTTTATGAGCATGATCAGGGCTCTGCCCTGAACGCCTCCATAGGAAATGACCTATGGACCTATGGCGTTCAGGGCTCTGCCCTGAACGCCTCCATAGGAAATGACCTATTTTTACTCTGAAGTGTACTGCTCCTTAATAGTTGACACCATCAGCTTCGTTTCTGCTCTACAACCTTCCCAACTACTTGGTGAAGCTACATTATAAAGGCCGCGAAGCTGGGTGCAATGGCATCTGTGTGGCGGCGCGGCAACTGACGATCCCTCGCCGTGAAATTACGTTTGGATTTGTAATGACCTTAACGACCTCCTATGATCATAAAAATTCATACACACGTTCTTGGGGGCTGGTCCTTGACTCTGATGGGGTTTTTGTAATTGGGCGGGGCAAAATGGCTCAACAGCGCCCCCTTGAAGATTTAAAATACCCCTCTCCATATGGGTTTTTTTGGAATACAAAGATGAAAATCAGTACACATAAAGAACACTTCGGGACGCACAAAAAAGTCTCTTGACACCATGACCTCAACCCAGCAGGAAGTCAGCCATTTTGTTTTTGGCGGCCAAATTCGAGTGCTTTCCACCATTGGTATGCGGACGAACTCGTGCTAGGGATTTCACCCGATCAACTTCATATCTGGTGGACCTCACCTCAAGACCATGATGATCAAAAGTTATAACAGAGTTTTCTCTAAGTTAAAGGGCGTGGCCTCTGTGGCCCGCCAAAGTTTGGTGGCGTTTGGTGAATTTGCCATGACATTTTGAATGGCTCTCACGTCCACATACTTTATCCAAACATCTTCAAACTTTATGAGCATGATCAGGGCTCTGCCCTGAACGCCTCCATATGTCAAACTCCCGCCTTACTCGTGGCGTCCCCTGCTGGTAACAGGAAATAACCTATTTTTACTCTGAAGTGTACTGCTCCTTAATAGTTGACACCATCGGCTTGGTTTCTGCTCTACAACCTTCCCAACTACTTGGTGAAGCTACATTATAAAGGCCGTGAAGCTGGGTGCAATGGCATCTGTGTGGCGGCGCGGCAACTGACGATCCCTCGCCGTGAAATTACGTTTGGATTTGTAATGACCTTAACCACCTCCTATGATCCTAAAAATTCATACACACGTTCGTGGGAGCTGGTCCTAGACTCTGGTGGGGTTTTTGTAATTGGGCGGGGCAAAATGGCTCAACGGCGCCCCCTTGAAGATTTAAAATACCCCTCTCCATATGGGTTTTTTTGGAATACGAAGATGAAAATCAGTACACATAAAGAACACTTCAGGACGCACAAAAAAGTCTCTTGACACCATGACCTCAACCCAGCAGGAAGTCGACCATTTTGTTTTTGGCGGCCAAATTTCACTGCTTTCCACCACTGGGATGCGGATGAACTCGTGCTAGGGATTTCACCCGATCAACTTCATATCTGGTGGACCTCACCTCAAGACCATGATGATCAAAAGTTATAAGAGACTTTTCTCTAAGTTAAAGGGCGTGGCCTCTGTGGCTCGCCAAAGTTCGATGGCGTTTGGTGAATTTGCCATGACATTTTGAATGGCTCTCACATCCACATACTTTATCCAAACATCGTCAAACTTCATGAGCATGATGAGGGCTCTGCCCTGAACGCCTCCATATGTCAAACTCCCGCCTTACTCGTGGCGCCCCCTGCTGGTAACAGGAAATAACCTGTTTGTACTATGACGTGTACTGGGGAGAAGAGGAGAGGACATAGGAGGACTCTGGTACTCTTGGCTGCACCGGCTGCGACTCCCGCGGGTCGCAAGGGGTGCGAGGGCCCGTCATCGCTGCTTGCAGCTTTAATTATTATTATTATTATTATTATTAGGGCCCGAGCACCGAGTGGTGCGAAGGCCCTATTGTAATTCTAATGTTTATTATTATTATTATTATTATTATTATTATTATTATTATTATTTGTCCTCCCAAACAACTGCATTTTTCAACCCCTTCCCATGCTCTAAAACGCCTGAAATTTTGCACACTCATCAGGTCTGGTGAAAAATTTGATATTTTGTGGTCGTTGTAAATGGGGGGGGCAAAATGGCTCCGCAGCGCCCCCTTGAAATTTTCAAAACCCCCCTCCCATTGGGCTTAGTTTGTCATAGGTGCATGAAAATTGGTACACATGTTGATCATACCGAGACACACCAAAAAGTCTCTTGACACCATGACCTCAACCCAACAGGAAGTCCGCCATTGTGGTCGGAAGTTGGCGATTTTGGCGAATTACACCATTGGTATGCGGACGAACTCGTGCTAGGGATTTCACCTGATCCACTTCATATTTGGTGGACCTCACCTCAAGACCATGATGATCAAAAGTTATAACAGACTTTTCTCTAAGTTAAAGGGCGTGGCCTCTGCGGCCCGCCAAAGTTTGGTGGCGTTTGGTGAATTTGCCATGACATTTTGAATGGCTCTCACGTCCACATACTTTATCCAAACATCTTCAAACTTTATGAGCATGATGAAGGCTCTGCCCTGAACGCCTCCATATGTCAAACTCCCGCCTTACTCGTGGCGTCCCCTGCTGGTAACAGGAAATGACCTATTTTTACTCTGAAGTGTACTGCTCCTTAATAGTTGACACCATCGGCTTCGTTTCTGCTCTACAACCTTCCCAACTACTTGGTGAAGCTACATTATAAAGGCCGTGAAGCTGGGTGCAATGGCATCTGTGTGGCGGCGCGGCAACTGACGATCCCTCGCCGTGAAATTACGTTTGGATTTGTAATGACCTTAACCACCTCCTATGATCATAAAAATTCATACACACGTTCTTGGGGGCTGGCCCTAGACTCTGATCGGGTTTTTGTATTTGGGCGGGGCAAAATGGCTCAACGGCGCCCCCTTGAAGATTTAAAATACCCCTCTCCATATGGGTTTTTTTGGAGTACGAAGATGAAAATCAGTACACATAAAGAACACTTCGGGACGCACAAAAAAGTCTCTTGACACCATGACCTCAACCCAGCAGGAAGTCGGCCATTTTGTTTTTGGCGGCCAAATTTCACTGCTTTCCACCATTGGTATGCGGACGAACTCGTGCTAGGGATTTCACCCGATCAACTTCATATCTGGTGGACCTCACCTCAAGACCATGATGATCAAAAGTTATCAAAGGCTTTTCTCTAAGTTAAAGGGCGTGGCCTCTGTGGCCCGCCAAAGTTCGATGGCGTTTGGTGAATTTGCCATGACATTTTGAATGGCTCTCACATCCACATACTTTATCCAAACATCTTCAAACTTCATGAGCATGATGAGGGCTCTGCCCTGAACGCCTCCATATGTCAAACTCCCGCTTTACTCGTGGCGCCCCCTGCTGGTAACAGGAAATAACGTGTTTGTACTATGACGTGTACTGGGGAGAAGAGGAGAGGACATAGGAGGACTCTGGTACTCTTGGCTACGCCGGCTGCGACTCCCGCGGGTCGCAAGGGGTGCGAGGGCCCGTCATCGCTGCTTGCAGCTTTAATTATTAGGGCCCGAGCACCGAGTGGTGCGAAGGCCCTATTGTAATTCTAATGTTTATTATTATTATTATTATTATTATTATTATTATTATTATTATTTGTCCTCCCAAACAACTGCATTTTTCAACCCCTTCCCATGCTCTAAAACGCCTGAAATTTTGCACACTCATCAGGTCTGGTGAAAAATTTGATATTTTGTGGTCGTTGTAAATGGGGGGGGCAAAATGGCTCCGCAGCGCCCCCTTGAAATTTTCAAAACCCCCCTCCCATTGGGCTTAGTTTGTCATAGGTGCATGAAAATTGGTACACATGTTGATCATACCGAGACACACCAAAAAGTCTCTTGACACCATGACCTCAACCCAACAGGAAGTCCGCCATTGTGGTCGGAAGTTGGCGATTTTGGCGAATTACACCATTGGTATGCGGACGAACTCGTGCTAGGGATTTCACCTGATCCACTTCATATTTGGTGGACCTCACCTCAAGACCATGATGATCAAAAGTTATAACAGACTTTTCTCTAAGTTAAAGGGCGTGGCCTCTGCGGCCCGCCAAAGTTTGGTGGCGTTTGGTGAATTTGCCATGACATTTTGAATGGCTCTCACGTCCACATACTTTATCCAAACATCTTCAAACTTTATGAGCATGATGAAGGCTCTGCCCTGAACGCCTCCATATGTCAAACTCCCGCCTTACTCGTGGCGTCCCCTGCTGGTAACAGGAAATGACCTATTTTTACTCTGAAGTGTACTGCTCCTTAATAGTTGACACCATCGGCTTCGTTTCTGCTCTACAACCTTCCCAACTACTTGGTGAAGCTACATTATAAAGGCCGTGAAGCTGGGTGCAATGGCATCTGTGTGGCGGCGCGGCAACTGACGATCCCTCGCCGTGAAATTACGTTTGGATTTGTAATGACCTTAACCACCTCCTATGATCCTAAAAATTCATACACACGTTCTTGGGGGCTGGTCCTAGACTCTGATCGGGTTTTTGTATTTGGGCGGGGCAAAATGGCTCAACGGCGCCCCCTTGAAGATTTAAAATACCCCTCTCCATATGGGTTTTTTTGGAATACGAAGATGAAAATCAGTACACATAAAGAACACTTCGGGACGCACAAAAAAGTCTCTTGACACCATGACCTCAACCCAGCAGGAAGTCGGCCATTTTGTTTTTGGCGGCCAAATTTGAGTGCTTTCCACCATTGGTATGCGGATGAACTCGTGCTAGGGATTTCACCCGATCAACTTCATATCTGGTGGACCTCACCTCAAGACCATGATGATCAAAAGTTATAACAGACTTTTCTCTAAGTTAAAGGGCGTGGCCTCTGTGGCTCGCCAAAGTTCGGTGGCGTTTGGTGAATTTGCCATGACATTTTGAATGGCTCTCACGTCCACATACTTTATCCAAACATCTTCAAACTTTATGAGCATGATGAGGGCTCTGCCCTGAACAGCTCCATATGTCAAACTCCCGCCTTACTCGTGGCGCCCCCTGCTGGTAACAGGAAATAACCTGTTTGTACTATGAAGTGTACTGGGGAGAAGAGTAGAGGACATAGGAGGACACTGGTACTCATGGCTGTGCCGGCTGCGACTCCCGCGGGTCGCAAGGGGTGCGAGGGCCCGTCATCGCTGCTTGCAGCTTTAATTATTATTATTATTTGTCCTCCCAAACAACTGCATTTTTCAACCCCTTCCCATGCTCTAAAACGCCTGAAATTTTGCACAGTCATCAGGTCTGGTGAAAAATTTGATATTTTGTGGTCGTTGTAAATGGGGGGGGCAAAATGGCTCCGCAGCGCCCCCTTGAAATTTTCAAAACCCCCCTCCCATTGGGCTTAGTTTGTCATAGGTGCATGAAAATTGGTACACATGTTGATCATACCGAGACACACCAAAAAGTCTCTTGACACCATGACCTCAACCCAACAGGAAGTCCGCCATTGTGGTCGGAAGTTGGCGATTTTGGCGAATTACACCATTGGTATGCGGACGAACTCGTGCTAGGGATTTCACCCGATCCACTTCATATTTGGTGGACCTCACCTCAAGACCATGATGATCAAAAGTTATCACAGAGTTTTCTCTAAGTTAAAGGGCGTGGCCTCTGTGGCCCGCCAAAGTTTGGTGGCGTTTGGTGAATTTGTCATGACATTTTGAATGGCTCTCACGTCCACATACTTTATCCAAACATCTTCAAACTTTATGAGCATGATCAGGGCTCTGCCCTGAACGCCTCCATATGTCAAACTCCCGCCTTACTCGTGGCGTCCCCTGCTGGTAACAGGAAATGACCTATTTTTACTCTGAAGTGTACTGCTCCTTAATAGTTGACACCATCGGCTTGGTTTCTGCTCTACAACCTTCCCAACTACTTGGTGAAGCTACATTATAAAGGCCGTGAAGCTGGGTGCAATGGCATCTGTGTGGCGGCGCGGCAACTGACGATCCCTCGCCGTGAAATTACGTTTGGATTTGTAATGACCTTAACGACCTCCTATGATCATAAAAATTCATACACACGTTCTTGGGGGCTGGTCCTAGACTCTGATGGGGTTTTTGTAATTGGGCGGGGCAAAATGGCTCAACGGCGCCCCCTTGAAGATTTAAAATACCCCTCTCCATATGGGTTTTTTTGGAATACAAAGATGAAAATCAGTACACATAAAGAACACTTCGGGACGCACAAAAAAGTCTCTTGACACCATGACCTCAATCCAGCAGGAAGTCAGCCATTTTGTTTTTGGCGGCCAAATTTGAGTGCTTTCCACCATTGGTATGCGGATGAACTCGTGCTAGGGATTTCACCCGATCAACTTCATATCTGGTGGACCTCACCTCAAGACCATGATGATCAAAAGTTATAAGAGACTTTTCTCTAAGTTAAAGGGTGTGGCCTCTGTGGCTCGCCAAATTTCGGTGGCGTTTGGTGAATTTGCCATGACATTTTGAATGGCTCTCACGTCCACATACTTTATCCAAACATCTTCAAACTTTATGAGCATGATGAGGGCTCTGCCCTGAACAGCTCCATATGTCAAACTCCCACCTTACTCGTGGCGCCCCCTGCTGGTAACAGGAAATAACCTGTTTGTACTATGACGTGTACTGGGGAGAAGAGGAGAGGACATAGGAGGACTCTGGTACTCTTGGCTGCGCCGGCTGCGACTCCCGCGGGTCGCAAGGGGTGCGAGGGCCCGTCATCGCTGCTTGCAGCTTTAATTATTATTATTCCTCCCAAACAACTGCATTTTTCAACCCCTTCCCATGCTCTAAAACGCCTGAAATTTTGCACAGTCATCAGGTCTGGTGAAAAATTTGATATTTTGTGGTCGTTGTAAATGGGGGGGGCAAAATGGCTCCGCAGCGCCCCCTTGAAATTTTCAAAACCCCCCTCCCATTGGGCTTAGTTTGTCATAGGTGCATGAAAATTGGTACACATGTTGATCATACCGAGACACACCAAAAAGTCTCTTGACACCATGACCTCAACCCAACAGGAAGTCCGCCATTGTGGTCGGAAGTTGGCCATTTTGGCGAATTACACCATTGGTATGCGGACGAACTCGTGCTAGGGATTTCACCCGATCCACTTCATATTTGGTGGACCTCACCTCAAGACCATGATGATCAAAAGTTATCACAGAGTTTTCTCTAAGTTAAAGGGCGTGGCCTCTGTGGCCCGCCAAAGTTTGGTGGCGTTTGGTGAATTTGCCATGACATTTTGAATGGCTCTCACGTCCACATACTTTATCCAAACATCTTCAAACTTTATGAGCATGATCAGGGCTCTGCCCTGAACGCCTCCATATGTCAAAGTCCCGCCTTACTTGTGGCGTCCCCTGCTGGTAACAGGAAATGACCTATTTTTACTCTGAAGTGTACTGCTCCTTAATAGTTGACACCATCGGCTTGGTTTCTGCTCTACAACCTTCCCAACTACTTGGTGAAGCTACATTATAAAGGCCGTGAAGCTGGGTGCAATGGCATCTGTGTGGCGGCGCGGCAACTGACGATCCCTCGCCGTGAAATTACGTTTGGATTTGTAATGACCTTAACCACCTCCTATGATCCTAAAAATTCATACACACGTTCTTGGGGGCTGGCCCTAGACTCTGATGGGGTTTTTGTAATTGGGCGGGGAAAAATGGCTCAACGGCGCCCCCTTGAAGATTTAAAATACCCCTCTCCATATGGGTTTTTTTGGAATACGAAGATGAAAATCAGTACACATAAAGAACACTTAGGGACGCACAAAAAAGTCTCTTGACACCATGACCTCAACCCAGCAGGAAGTCAGCCATTTTGTTTTTGGCGGCCAAATTTGAGTGCTTTCCACCATTGGTATGCGGATGAACTCGTGCTAGGGATTTCACCCGATCAGCTTCTTATCTGGTGGACCTCACCTCAAGACCATGATGATCAAAAGTTATCACAGAGTTTTCTCTAAGTTACAGGGTGTGGCCTCTGTGGCTCGCCAAAGTTTGGTGGCGTTTGGTGAATTTGCCATGACATTTTGAATGGCTCTCACGTCCACATACTTTATCCAAACATCTTCAAACTTTATGAGCATGATGAGGGCTCTGCCCTGAACGGCTCCATATGTCAAACCCCCGCCTTACTCGTGGCGCCCCCTGCTGGTAACAGGAAATAACCTGTTTGTACTATGACGTGTACTGGGTAGAAGAGGAGAGGACATAGGATGACTCTGGTACTCTTGGCTGCGCCGGCTCCGACTCCGCTGGGTCGCAAGGGGTGCGAGGGCCCGTCATCGCTGCTTGCAGCTTTAATTATTATTATTATTATTATTATTATTATTATTATTATTAGGGCCCGAGCACCGAGTGGTGCGAAGGCCCTATTGTTTTTGTAATGTTTATTAGGGCCCGAGCACCGAGTGGTGCGAAGGCCCTATTGTTTTTGTAATGTTTATTATTATTATTATTATTATTATTATTATTAGGGCCCGAGCACCGAGTGGTGCGAAGGCCCTATTGTTTTTCTAATGTTTATTATTATTATTAGGGCCCGAGCACCGAGTGGTGCGAAGGCCCTATTGTTTTTGTAATGTTTATTATTATTAGGGCCCGAGCACCGAGTGGTGCGAAGGCCCTATTGTTTTTGTAGTGTTTATTATTATTATTATTATTATTATTAGGGCCCGAGCACCGAGTGGTGCGAAGGCCCTATTGTTTTTGTAATGTTTATTATTATTATTATTATTATTATTATTATTATTATTATTATTATTATTATTCCTCCCAAACAACTGCATTTTTCAACCCCTTCCCATGCTCTAAAACGCCTGAAATTTTGCACAGTCATCAGGTCTGGTGAAAAATTTGATATTTTGTGGTCGTTGTAAATGGGGGGGGCAAAATGGCTCCGCAGCGCCCCCTTGAAATTTTCAAAACCCCCCTCCCATTGGGCTTAGTTTGTCATAGGTGCATGAAAATTGGTACACATGTTGATCATACCGAGACACACCAAAAAGTCTCTTGACACCATGACCTCAACCCAACAGGAAGTCCGCCATTGTGGTCGGAAGTTGGCGATTTTGGCGAATTACACCATTGGTATGCGGACGAACTCGTGCTAGGGATTTCACCCGATCCACTTCATATTTGGTGGACCTCACCTCAAGACCATGATGATCAAAAGTTATCACAGAGTTTTCTCTAAGTTAAAGGGCGTGGCCTCTGTGGCCCGCCAAAGTTTGGTGGCGTTTGGTGAATTTGCCATGACATTTTGAATGGCTCTCACGTCCACATACTTTATCCAAACATCTTCAAACTTTATGAGCATGATCAGGGCTCTGCCCTGAACGCCTCCATATGTCAAACTCCCGCCTTACTCGTGGCGTCCCCTGCTGGTAACAGGAAATGACCTATTTTTACTCTGAAGTGTACTGCTCCTTAATAGTTGACACCATCGGCTTGGTTTCTGCTCTACAACCTTCCCAACTACTTGGTGAAGCTACATTATAAAGGCCGTGAAGCTGGGTGCAATGGCATCTGTGTGGCGGCGCGGCAACTGACGATCCCTCGCCGTGAAATTACGTTTGGATTTGTAATGACCTTAACCACCTCCTATGATCATAAAAATTCATACACACGTTCTTGGGGGCTGGTCCTAGACTCTGATGGGGTTTTTGTAATTGGGCGGGGCAAAATGGCTCAACGGCGCCCCCTTGAAGATTTAAAATACCCCTCTCCATATGGGTTTTTTTGGAATACAAAGATGAAAATCAGTACACATAAAGAACACTTCGGGACGCACAAAAAAGTCTCTTGACACCATGACCTCAATCCAGCAGGAAGTCAGCCATTTTGTTTTTGGCGGCCAAATTTGAGTGCTTTCCACCATTGGTATGCGGATGAACTCGTGCTAGGGATTTCACCCGATCAACTTCATATCTGGTGGACCTCACCTCAAGACCATGATGATCAAAAGTTATAACAGACTTTTCTCTAAGTTAAAGGGCGTGGCCTCTGTGGCTCGCCAAATTTCGGTGGCGTTTGGTGAATTTGCCATGACATTTTGAATGGCTCTCACGTCCACATACTTTATCCAAACATCTTCAAACTTTATGAGCATGATGAGGGCTCTGCCCTGAACAGCTCCATATGTCAAACTCCCGCCTTACTCGTGGCGCCCCCTGCTGGTAACAGGAAATAACCTGTTTGTACTATGACGTGTACTGGGGAGAAGAGGAGAGGACATAGGGGGACTCTGGTACTTGGCTGCGCCGGCTGCGACTCCCGCGGGTCGCAAGGGGTGCGAGGGCCCGTCATCGCTGCTTGCAGCTTTAATTATTATTATTATTATTATTATTATTATTATTCCTCCCAAACAACTGCATTTTTCAACCCCTTCCCATGCTCTAAAACGCCTGAAATTTTGCACACTCATCAGGTCTGGTGAAAAATTTGATATTTTGTGGTCGTTGTAAATGGGGGGGGCAAAATGGCTCTGCAGCGCCCCCTTGAAATTTTCAAAACCCCCCTCCCATTGGGCTTAGTTTGTCATAGGTGCATGAAAATTGGTACACATGTTGATCATACCGAGACACACCAAAAAGTCTCTTGACACCATGACCTCAACCCAACAGGAAGTCCGCCATTGTGGTCGGAAGTTGGCGATTTTGGCGAATTACACCATTGGTATGCGGACGAACTCGTGCTAGGGATTTCACCTGATCCACTTCATATTTGGTGGACCTCACCTCAAGACCATGATGATCAAAAGTTATAACAGAGGTTTCTCTAAGTTAAAGGGCGTGGCCTCTGTGGCCCGCCAAAGTTTGCTGGCGTTTGGTGAATTTGCCATGACATTTTGAATGGCTCTCACGTCCACATACTTTATCCAAACATCTTCAAACTTTATGAGCATGATCAGGGCTCTGCCCTGAACGCCTCCATATGTCAAACTCCCGCCTTACTCGTGGCGTCCCCTGCTGGTAACAGGAAATGACCTATTTTTACTCTGAAGTGTACTGCTCCTTAATAGTTGACACCATCGGCTCCGTTTCTGCTCTACAACCTTCCCAACTACTTGGTGAAGCTACATTATAAAGGCCGTGAAGCTGGGTGCAATGGCATCTGTGTGGCGGCGCGGCAACTGACGATCCCTCGCCGTGAAATTACGTTTGGATTTGTAATGACCTTAACCACCTCCTATGATCCTAAAAATTCATACACACGTTCTTGGGGGCTGGTCCTAGACTCTGATGGGGTTTTTGTAATTGGGCGGGGCAAAATGGCTCAACGGCGCCCCCTTGAAGATTTAAAATACCCCTCTCCATATGGGTTTTTTTGGAGTACGAAGATGAAAATCAGTACACATAAAGAACACTTTGGGACGCACAAAAAAGTCTCTTGACACCATGACCTCAACCCAGCAGGAAGTCAGCCATTTTGTTTTTGGCGGCCAAATTTCACTGCTTTCCACCACTGGTATGCGGATGAACTCGTGCTAGGGATTTCACCCGATCAACTTCATATCTGGTGGACCTCACCTCAAGACCATGATGATCAAAAGTTATAACAGACTTTTCTCTAAGTTAAAGGGCGTGGCCTCTGTGGCTCGCCAAAGTTCGGTGGCGTTTGGTGAATTTGCCATGACATTTTGAATGGCTCTCACGTCCACATACTTTATCCAAACATCTTCAAACTTTATGAGCATGATGAGGGCTCTGCCCTGAACAGCTCCATATGTCAAACCCCCGCCTTACTCGTGGCGCCCCCTGCTGGTAACAGGAAATAACCTGTTTGTACTATGACGTGTACTGGGGAGAAAGGAGAGGACATAGGGGGACTCTGGTACTTGGCTGCGCCGGCTGCGACTCCCGCGGGTCGCAAGGGGTGCGAGGGCCCGTCATCGCTGCTTGCAGCTTTAATTATTATTATTATTATTATTATTATTATTATTATTATTATTATTATTATTCCTCCCAAACAACTGCATTTTTCAACCCCTTCCCATGCTCTAAAACGCCTGAAATTTTGCACACTCATCAGGTCTGGTGAAAAATTTGATATTTTGTGGTCCTTGTAAATGGGGGGGGCAAAATGGCTCTGCAGCGCCCCCTTGAAATTTTCAAAACCCCCCTCCCATTGGGCTTAGTTTGTCATAGGTGCATGAAAATTGGTACACATGTTGATCATACCGAGACACACCAAAAAGTCTCTTGACACCATGACCTCAACCCAACAGGAAGTCCGCCATTGTGGTCGGAAGTTGGCGATTTTGGCGAATTACACCATTGGTATGCGGACGAACTCGTGCTAGGGATTTCACCCGATCCACTTCATATTTGGTGGACCTCACCTCAAGACCATGATGATCAAAAGTTATCACAGAGTTTTCTCTAAGTTAAAGGGCGTGGCCTCTGTGGCCCGCCAAAGTTTGGTGGCGTTTGGTGAATTTGCCATGACATTTTGAATGGCTCTCACGTCCACATACTTTATCCAAACATCTTCAAACTTTATGAGCATGATGAGGGCTCTGCCCTGAACGCCTCCATATGTCAAACTCCCGCCTTACTCGTGGCGTCCCCTGCTGGTAACAGGAAATGACCTATTTTTACTCTGAAGTGTACTGCTCCTTAATAGTTGACACCATCGGCTTGGTTTCTGCTCTACAACCTTCCCAACTACTTGGTGAAGCTACATTATAAAGGCCGTGAAGCTGGGTGCAATGGCATCTGTGTGGCGGTGCGGCAACTGACGATCCCTCGCCGTGAAATTACGTTTGGATTTGTAATGCCCTTAACGACCTCCTATGATCATAAAAATTCATACACACGTTCTTGGGGGCTGGTCCTAGACTCTGATGGGGTTTTTGTAATTGGGCGGGGCAAAATGGCTCAACGGCGCCCCCTTGAACATTTAAAATACCCCTCTCCATATGGGTTTTTTTGGAATACGAAGATGAAAATCAGTACACATAAAGAACACTTCAGGACGCACAAAAAAGTCTCTTGACACCATGACCTCAACCTAGCAGGAAGTCAGCCATTTTGTTTTTGGCGGCCAAATTTGAGTGCTTTCCACCATTGGTATGCGGATGAACTCGTGCTAGGGATTTCACCCGATCAACTTCATATCTGGTGGACCTCACCTCAAGACCATGATGATCAAAAGTTATAACAGACTTTTCTCTAAGTTAAAGGGCGTGGCCTCTGTGGCTCGCCAAAGTTCGGTGGCGTTTGGTGAATTTGCCATGACATTTTGAATGGCTCTCACGTCCACATACTTTATCCAAACATCTTCAAACTTTATGAGCATGATGAGGGCTCTGCCCTGAACGGCTCCATATGTCAAACCCCCGCCTTACTCGTGGCGCCCCCTGCTGGTAACAGGAAATAACCTGTTTGTACTATGACGTGTACTGCTCCTTAATAGTTGACACCATCGGCTTGGTTTCTGCTCTACAACCTTCCCAGCTTCTTGGTGAAGCTACATTATAAAGGCCGTGAAGCTGGGTGCAATGGCATCTGTGTGGCGGCGCGGCAACTGACGATCCCTCGCCGTGAAATTACGTTTGGATTTGTAATGACCTTAACCACCTCCTATGATCCTAAAAATTCATACACACGTTCTTGGGGGCTGGTCCTAGACTCTGATGGGGTTTTTGTAATTGGGCGGGGCAAAATGGCTCAACGGCGCCCCCTTGAAGATTTAAAATACCCCTCTCCATATGGGTTTTTTTGGAATACAAAGATGAAAATCAGTACACATAAAGAACACTTCGGGACGCACAAAAAAGTCTCTTGACACCATGACCTCAACCCAGCAGGAAGTCGGCCATTTTGTTTTTGGCTGCCAAATTTGAGTGCTTTCCACCATTGGTATGCGGATGAACTCGTGCTAGGGATTTCACCCGATCAACTTCATATCTGGTGGACCTCACCTCAAGACCATGATGATCAAAAGTTATAACAGAATTTTCTCCAAGTTAAAGGGCGTGGCCTCTGTGGCTCGCCAAAGTTCGATGGCGTTTGGTGAATTTGCCATGACATTTTGAATGGCTCTCACGTCCACATACTTTATCCAAACATCTTCAAACTTTATGAGCATGATGAGGGCTCTGCCCTGAACGCCTCCATATGTCAAATCCCCGCCTTACTCGTGGCGCCCCCTGCTGGTAACAGGAAACAACCTGTTTGTACTATGACGTGTACTGGGTAGAAGAGGAGAGGACATAGGGGGACTCTGGTACTCTTGGCTGCGCCGGCTGCGACTCCGGTGGGTCGCAAGGGGTGCGAGGGCCCGTCATCGCTGCTTGCAGCTTTAATTATTATTATTAGGGCCCGAGCACCGAGTGGTGCGAAGGCCCTATTGTTTTTCTAATGTTTATTATTATTATTATTATTATTATTATTATTATTATTATTATTATTATTATTAGGGCCCGAGCACCGAGTGGTGCGAAGGCCCTATTGTAATTCTAATGTTTATTATTATTATTATTATTATTATTATTATTATTATTATTATTTGTCCTCCCAAACAACTGCATTTTTCAACCCCTTCCCATGCTCTAAAACGCCTGAAATTTTGCACAGTCATCAGGTCTGGTGAAAAATTTGATATTTTGTGGTCGTTGTAAATGGGGGGGGCAAAATGGCTCCGCAGCGCCCCCTTGAAATTTTCAAAACCCCCCTCCCATTGGGCTTAGTTTGTCATAGGTGCATGAAAATTGGTACACATGTTGATCATACCGAGACACACCAAAAAGTCTCTTGACACCATGACCTCAACCCAACAGGAAGTCCGCCATTGTGGTCGGAAGTTGGCGATTTTGGCGAATTACACCATTGGTATGCGGACGAACTCGTGCTAGGGATTTCACCTGATCCACTTCATATTTGGTGGACCTCACCTCAAGACCATGATGATCAAAAGTTATAACAGACTTTTCTCTAAGTTAAAGGGCGTGGCCTCTGCGGCCCGCCAAAGTTTGGTGGCGTTTGGTGAATTTGCCATGACATTTTGAATGGCTCTCACGTCCACATACTTTATCCAAACATCTTCAAACTTTATGAGCATGATGAAGGCTCTGCCCTGAACGCCTCCATATGTCAAACTCCCGCCTTACTCGTGGCGTCCCCTGCTGGTAACAGGAAATGACCTATTTTTACTCTGAAGTGTACTGCTCCTTAATAGTTGACACCATCGGCTTCGTTTCTGCTCTACAACCTTCCCAACTACTTGGTGAAGCTACATTATAAAGGCCGTGAAGCTGGGTGCAATGGCATCTGTGTGGCGGCGCGGCAACTGACGATCCCTCGCCGTGAAATTACGTTTGGATTTGTAATGACCTTAACCACCTCCTATGATCCTAAAAATTCATACACACGTTCTTGGGGGCTGGTCCTAGACTCTGATCGGGTTTTTGTATTTGGGCGGGGCAAAATGGCTCAACGGCGCCCCCTTGAAGATTTAAAATACCCCTCTCCATATGGGTTTTTTTGGAATACGAAGATGAAAATCAGTACACATAAAGAACACTTCGGGACGCACAAAAAAGTCTCTTGACACCATGACCTCAACCCAGCAGGAAGTCGGCCATTTTGTTTTTGGCGGCCAAATTTGAGTGCTTTCCACCATTGGTATGCGGATGAACTCGTGCTAGGGATTTCACCCGATCAACTTCATATCTGGTGGACCTCACCTCAAGACCATGATGATCAAAAGTTATAACAGACTTTTCTCTAAGTTAAAGGGCGTGGCCTCTGTGGCTCGCCAAAGTTCGGTGGCGTTTGGTGAATTTGCCATGACATTTTGAATGGCTCTCACGTCCACATACTTTATCCAAACATCTTCAAACTTTATGAGCATGATGAGGGCTCTGCCCTGAACAGCTCCATATGTCAAACTCCCGCCTTACTCGTGGCGCCCCCTGCTGGTAACAGGAAATAACCTGTTTGTACTATGAAGTGTACTGGGGAGAAGAGTAGAGGACATAGGAGGACACTGGTACTCATGGCTGTGCCGGCTGCGACTCCCGCGGGTCGCAAGGGGTGCGAGGGCCCGTCATCGCTGCTTGCAGCTTTAATTATTATTATTATTATTATTCCTCCCAAACAACTGCATTTTTCAACCCCTTCCCATGCTCTAAAACGCCTGAAATTTTGCACAGTCATCAGGTCTGGTGAAAAATTTGATATTTTGTGGTCGTTGTAAATGGGGGGGGCAAAATGGCTCTGCAGCGCCCCCTTGAAATTTTCAAAACCCCCCTCCCATTGGGCTTAGTTTGTCATAGGTGCATGAAAATTGGTACATATGTTGATCATACCGAGACACACCAAAAAGTCTCTTGACACCATGACCTCAACCCAACAGGAAGTCCGCCATTGTGGTCGGAAGTTGGCGATTTTGGCGAATTACACCATTGGTATGCGGACGAACTCGTGCTAGGGATTTCACCCGATCCACTTCATATTTGGTGGACCTCACCTCAAGACCATGATGATCAAAAGTTATCACAGAGTTTTCTCTAAGTTAAAGGGCGTGGCCGCTGCGGCCCGCCAAAGTTTGGTGGCGTTTGGTGAATTTGCCATGACATTTTGAATGGCTCTCACGTCCACATACTTTATCCAAACATCTTCAAACTTTATGAGCATGATCAGGGCTCTGCCCTGAACGCCTCCATATGTCAAACTCCCGCCTTACTCGTGGCGTCCCCTGCTGGTAACAGGAAATGACCTATTTTTACTCTGAAGTGTACTGCTCCTTAATAGTTGACACCATCGGCTTGGTTTCTGCTCTACAACCTTCCCAACTACTTGGTGAAGCTACATTATAAAGGCCGTGAAGCTGGGTGCAATGGCATCTGTGTGGCGGCGCGGCAACTGACGATCCCTCGCCGTGAAATTACATTTGGATTTGTAATGACCTTAACCACCTCCTATGATCCTAAAAATTCATACACACGTTCTTGGGGGCTGGTCCTAGACTCTGATGGGGTTTTTGTAATTGGGCGGGGCAAAATGGCTCAACGGCGCCCCCTTGAAGATTTAAAATACCCCTCTCCATATGGGTTTTTTTGGAATACAAAGATGAAAATCAGTACACATAAAGAACACTTCGGGACGCACAAAAAAGTCTCTTGACACCATGACCTCAACCCAGCAGGAAGTCAGCCATTTTGTTTTTGGCGGCCAAATTTGAGTGCTTTCCACCATTGGTATGCGGATGAACTCGTACTAGGGATTTCATCCGATCAACTTCATATCTGGTGGACCTCACCTCAAGACCATGATGATCAAAAGTTATAAGAGACTTTTCTCTAAGTTAAAGGGCGTGGCCTCTGTGGCTCGCCAAAGTTCGGTGGCGTTTGGTGAATTTGCCATGACATTTTGAATGGCTCTCACGTCCACATACTTTATCCAAACATCTTCAAACTTTATGAGCATGATGAGGGCTCTGCCCTGAACGCCTCCATATGTCAAACTCCCGCCTTACTCGTGGCGCCCCCTGCTGGTAACAGGAAATAACCTGTTTGTACTATGAAGTGTACTGGGGAGAAGAGGAGAGGACATAGGAGGACTCTGGTACTCATGGCTGTGCCGGCTGCGACTCCCGCGGGTCGCAAGGGGTGCGAGGGCCCGTCATCGCTGCTTGCAGCTTTAATTATTATTATTATTATTATTATTATTATTCCTCCCAAACAACTGCATTTTTCAACCCCTTCCCATGCTCTAAAACGCCTGAAATTTTGCACACTCATCAGGTCTGGTGAAAAATTTGATATTTTGTGGTCCTTGTAAATGGGGGGGGCAAAATGGCTCCGCAGCGCCCCCTTGAAATTTTCAAAACCCCCCTCCCATTGGGCTTAGTTTGTCATAGGTGCATGAAAATTGGTACACATGTTGATCATACCGAGACACACCAAAAAGTCTCTTGACACCATGACCTCAACCCAACAGGAAGTCCGCCATTGTGGTCGGAAGTTGGCGATTTTGGCGAATTACACCATTGGTATGCGGACGAACTCGTGCTATGGATTTCACCCGATCCACTTCATATTTGGTGGACCTCACCTCAAGACCATGATGATCAAAAGTTATCACAGAGTTTTCTCTAAGTTAAAGGGCGTGGCCTCTGTGGCCCGCCAAAGTTTGCTGGCGTTTGGTGAATTTGCCATGACATTTTGAATGGCTCTCACGTCCACATACTTTATCCAAACATCTTCAAACTTTATGAGCATGATCAGGGCTCTGCCCTGAACGCCTCCATATGTCAAACTCCCGCCTTGCTCGTGGCGTCCCCTACTGGTAACAGGAAATGACCTATTTTTACTCTGAAGTGTACTGCTCCTTAATAGTTGACACCATCGGCTTGGTTTCTGCTCTACAACCTTCCCAACTACTTGGTGAAGCTACATTATAAAGGCCGTGAAGCTGGGTGCAATGGCATCTGTGTGGCGGCGCGGCAACTGACGATCCCTCGCCGTGAAATTACGTTTGGATTTGTAATGACCTTAACCACCTCCTATGATCATAAAAATTCATACACACGTTCTTGGGGGCTGGTCCTAGACTCTGATGGGGTTTTTGTAATTGGGCGGGGCAAAATGGCTCAACGGCGCCCCCTTGAAGATTTAAAATACCCCTCTCCATATGGGTTTTTTTGGAATACAAAGATGAAAATCAGTACACATAAAGAACACTTCGGGACGCACAAAAAAGTCTCTTGACACCATGACCTCAACCCAGCAGGAAGTCAGCCATTTTATTTTTGGCGGCCAAATTTGAGTGCTTTCCACCATTGGTATGCGGATGAACTCGTGCTAGGGATTTCACCCGATCAACTTCATATCTGGTGGACCTCACCTCAAGACCATGATGATCAAAAGTTATAACAGACTTTTCTCTAAGTTAAAGGGCGTGGCCTCTGTGGCTCGCCAAAGTTCGGTGGCGTTTGGTGAATTTGCCATGACATTTTGAATGGCTCTCACATCCACATACTTTATCCAAACATCTTCAAACTTCATGAGCATGATGAGGGCTCTGCCCTGAACGGCTCCATATGTCAAACTCCCGCCTTACTCGTGGCGCCCCCTGCTGGTAACAGGAAATAACCTGTTTGTACTATGAAGTGTACTGGGGAGAAGAGGAGAGGACATAGGAGGACTCTGGTAGTCATGGCTGTGCCGGCTGCGACTCCCGCGGGTCGCAAGGGGTGCGAGGGCCCGTCATCGCTGCTTGCAGCTTTAATTATTATTAGGGCCCGAGCACCGAGTGGTGCGAAGGCCCTATTGTAATTCTAATGTTTATTATTATTATTATTATTATTATTTTTCCTCCCAAACAACTGCATTTTTCAACCCCTTCCCATGCTCTAAAACGCCTGAAATTTTGCACACTCATCAGGTCTGGTGAAAAATTTGATATTTTGTGGTCCTTGTAAATGGGGGGGGCAAAATGGCTCCGCAGCGCCCCCTTGAAATTTTCAAAACCCCCCTCCCATTGGGCTTAGTTTGTCATAGGTGCATGAAAATTGGTACACATGTTGATCATACCGAGACACACCAAAAAGTCTCTTGACACCATGACCTCAACCCAACAGGAAGACCGCCATTGTGGTCGGAAGTTGGCGATTTTGGCGAATTACACCATTGGTATGCGGACGAACTCGTGCTAGGGATTTCACCCGATCCACTTCATATTTGGTGGACCTCACCTCAAGACCATGATGATCAAAAGTTATCACAGAGTTTTCTCTAAGTTAAAGGGCGTGGCCTCTGTGGCCCGCCAAAGTTTGGTGGCGTTTGGTGAATTTGCCATGACATTTTGAATGGCTCTCACGTCCACATACTTTATCCAAACATCTTCAAACTTCATGAGCATGATCAGGGCTCTGCCCTGAACGCCTCCATATGTCAAACTCCCGCCTTACTCGTGGCGTCCCCTGCTGGTAACAGGAAATGACCTATTTTTACTCTGAAGTGTACTGCTCCTTAATAGTTGACACCATCGGCTTCGTTTCTGCTCTACAACCTTCCCAACTACTTGGTGAAGCTACATTATAAAGGCCGTGAAGCTGGGTGCAATGGCATCTGTGTGGCGGCGCGGCAACTGACGATCCCTCGCCGTGAAATTACGTTTGGATTTGTAATGACCTTAACCACCTCCTATGATCCTAAAAATTCATACACACGTTCTTGGGGGCTGGTCCTAGACTCTGATGGGGTTTTTGTAATTGGGCGGGGCAAAATGGCTCAACGGCGCCCCCTTGAAGATTTAAAATACCCCTCTCCATATGGGTTTTTTTGGAGTACGAAGATGAAAATCGGTACACATAAAGAACACTTCCTGACGCACAAAAAAGTCTCTTGACACCATGACCTCAACCTAGCAGGAAGTCGGCCATTTTGTTTTTGGCGGCCAAATTTCAGTGCTTTCCACCATTGGTATGCGGACGAACTCGTGCTAGGGATTTCACCCGATCAACTTCATATCTGGTGGACCTCACCTCAAGACCATGATGATCAAAAGTTATCAAAGGCTTTTCTCTAAGTTAAAGGGCGTGGCCTCTGTGGCTCGCCAAAGTTCGGTGGCGTTTGGTGAATTTGCCATGACATTTTGAATGGCTCTCACGTCCACATACTTTATCCAAACATCTTCAAACTTCATGAGCATGATGAGGGCTCTGCCCTGAACGGCTCCATATGTCAAACTCCCGCCTTACTCGTGGCGCCCCCTGCTGGTAACAGGAAATAACCTGTTTGTACTATGACGTGTACTGGGGAGAAGAGGAGAGGACATAGGAGGACTCTGGTACTCTTGGCTGCGCCGGCTGCGACTCCCGCGGGTCGCAAGGGGTGCGAGGGCCCGTCATCGCTGCTTGCAGCTTTAATTATTATTATTATTCCTCCCAAACAACTGCATTTTTCAACCCCTTCCCATGCTCTAAAACGCCTGAAATTTTGCACACTCATCAGGTCTGGTGAAAAATTTGATATTTTGTGGTCGTTGTAAATGGGGGGGGCAAAATGGCTCTGCAGCGCCCCCTTGAAATTTTCAAAACCCCCCTCCCATTGGGCTTAGTTTGTCATAGGTGCATGAAAATTGGTACACATGTTGATCATACCGAGACACACCAAAAAGTCTCTTGACACCATGACCTCAACCCAACAGGAAGTCCGCCATTGTGGTCGGAAGTTGGCGATTTTGGCGAATTACACCATTGGTATGCGGACGAACTCGTGCTAGGGATTTCACCCGATCCACTTCATATTTGGTGGACCTCACCTCAAGACCATGATGATCAAAAGTTATCACAGAGTTTTCTCTAAGTTAAAGGGCGTGGCCTCTGTGGCCCGCCAAAGTTTGGTGGCGTTTGGTGAATTTGCCATGACATTTTGACTGGCTCTCACGTCCACATACTTTATCCAAACATCTTCAAACTTTATGAGCATGATGAGGGCTCTGCCCTGAACGCCTCCATATGTCAAACTCCCGCCTTACTTGTGGCGTCCCCTGCTGGTAACAGGAAATGACCTATTTTTACTCTGAAGTGTACTGCTCCTTAATAGTTGACACCATCGGCTTGGTTTCTGCTCTACAACCTTCCCAACTACTTGGTGAAGCTACATTATAAAGGCCGTGAAGCTGGGTGCAATGGCATCTGTATGGCGGCGCGGCAACTGACGATCCCTCGCCGTGAAATTACGTTTGGATTTGTAATGACCTTAACCACCTCCTATGATCCTAAAAATTCATACACACGTTCTTGGGGGCTGGTCCTAGACTCTGATGGGGTTTTTGTAATTGGGCGGGGCAAAATGGCTCAACGGCGCCCCCTTGAAGATTTAAAATACCCCTCTCCATATGGGTTTTTTTGGAATACAAAGATGAAAATCGGTACACATAAAGAACACTTCGGAACGCACAAAAAAGTCTCTTGACACCATGACCTCAACCCAGCAGGAAGTCAGCCATTTTGTTTTTGGCGGCCAAATTTGAGTGCTTTCCACCATTGGTATGCGGATGAACTCGTGCTAGGGATTTCACCCGATCAACTTCATATCTGGTGGACCTCACCTCAAGACCATGATGATCAAAAGTTATAAGAGACTTTTCTCTAAGTTAAAGGGCGTGGCCTCTGTGGCTCGCCAAAGTTCGGTGGCGTTTGGTGAATTTGCCATGACATTTTGAATGGCTCTCACGTCCACATACTTTATCCAAACATCTTCAAACTTTATGAGCATGATGAGGGCTCTGCCCTGAACGGCTCCATATGTCAAACTCCCGCCTTACTCGTGGCGCCCCCTGCTGGTAACAGGAAATAACCTGTTTGTACTATGACGTGTACTGGGGAGAAGAGGAGAGGACATAGGATGACTCTGGTACTTGGCTGCGCTGGCTGCGACTCCCGCGGGTCGCAAGGGGTGCGAGGGCCCGTCATCGCTGCTTGCAGCTTTAATTATTATTATTCCTCCCAAACAACTGCATTTTTCAACCCCTTCCCATGCTCTAAAACGCCTGAAATTTTGCACACTCATCAGGTCTGGTGAAAAATTTGATATTTTGTGGTCGTTTTAAATGGGGGGGGCCAAATGGCTCTGCAGCGCCCCCTTGAAATTTTCAAAGCCCCCTCCCATTGGGCTTAGTTTGTCATAGGTGCATGAAAATTGGTACACATGTTGATCATACCGAGACACACCAAAAAGTCTCTTGACACCATGACCTCAACCCAACAGGAAGTCCGCCATTGTGGTCGGAAGTTGGCGATTTTGGCGAATTACACCATTGGTATGCGGACGAACTCGTGCTAGGGATTTCACCTGATCCACTTCATATTTGGTGGACCTCACCTCAAGACCATGATGATCAAAAGTTATCACAGAGTTTTCTCTAAGTTAAAGGGCGTGGCCTCTGTGGCCCGCCAAAGTTTGATGGCGTTTGGTGAATTTTCCATGACATTTTGAATGGCTCTCACGTCCACATACTTTATCCAAACATCTTCAAACTTTATGAGCGTGATGAGGGCTCTGCCCTGAACGCCTCCATATGTCAAACTCCCGCCTTACTCGTGGCGTCCCCTGCTGGTAACAGGAAATGACCTATTTTTACTCTGAAGTATACTGCTCCTTAATAGTTGACACCATCGGCTTGGTTTCTGCTCTACAACCTTCCCAACTACTTGGTGAAGCTACATTATAAAGGCCGTGAAGCTGGGTGCAATGGCATCTGTGTGGCGGCGCGGCAACTGACGATCCCTCGCCGTGAAATTACGTTTGGATTTGTAATGACCTTAACCACCTCCTATGATCATAAAAATTCAGACACACGTTCTTGGGGGCTGGTCCTAGACTCTGATGGAGCTTTTATAATTGGGCGGGGCAAAATGGCTCAACGGCGCCCCCTTGAAAATTTAAAATACCCCTCTCCATATGGGTTTTTTTGGAGTACGAAGATGAAAATCGGTACACATAAAGAACACTTCCAGACGCACAAAAAAGTCTCTTGACACCATGACCTCAACCCAGCAGGAAGTCGGCCATTTTGTTTTTGGCGGCCAAATTTGAGTGCTTTCCACCATTGGTATGTGGATGAACTCGTGCTAGGGATTTCACCCGATCAACTTCATATCTGGTGGACCTCACCTCAAGACCATGATGATCAAAAGTTATTAAAGGGTTTTCTCTAAGTTAAAGGGCGTGGCCTCTGTGGCCCGCCAAAGTTTGGTGGCGTTTGGTGAATTTGCCATGACATTTTGAATGGCTCTCACGTCCACATACTTTATCCAAACATCTTCAAACTTCATGAGCATGATCAGGGCTCTGCCCTGAACGCCTCCATATGTCAAACTCCCGCCTTACTCGTGGCGTCCCCTGCTGGTAACAGGAAATGACCTATTTTTACTCTGAAGTGTACTGCTCCATAATAGTTGACACCATCGGCTTCGTTTCTGCTCTACAACCTTCCCAACTACTTGGTGAAGCTACATTATAAAGGCCGTGAAGCTGGGTGCAATGGCATCTGTGTGGCGGCGCGGCAACTGACGATCCCTCGCCGTGAAATTACGTTTGGATTTGTAATGACCTTAACCACCTCCTATGATCCTAAAAATTCATACACACGTTCTTGGGGGCTGGTCCTAGACTCTGATGGGGTTTTTGTAATTGGGCGGGGCAAAGTGGCTCAACTGCGCCCCCTTGAAAATTTAAAATACCCCTCTCCATATGGGTTTTTTTGGAGTATGAAGATGAAAATCGGTACACATAAAGAACACTTCCAGACGCACAAAAAAGTCTCTTGACACCATGACCTCAACCCAGCAGGAAGTCGACCATTTTGTTTTTGGCGGCCAAATTTCACTGCTTTCCACCACTGGTATGCGGATGAACTCGTGCTAGGGATTTCACCCGATCAACTTCATATCTGGTGGACCTCACCTCAAGACCATGATGATCAAAAGTTATAAGAGACTTTTCTCTAAGTTAAAGGGCGTGGCCTCTGTGGCTCGCCAAAGTTCGATGGCGTTTGGTGAATTTGCCATGACATTTTGAATGGCTCTCACATCCACATACTTTATCCAAACATCGTCAAACTTCATGAGCATGATGAGGGCTCTGCCCTGAACGCCTCCATATGTCAAACTCCCGCCTTACTCGTGGCGCCCCCTGCTGGTAACAGGAAATAACCTGTTTGTACTATGACGTGTACTGGGGAGAAGAGGAGAGGACATAGGAGGACTCTGGTACTCTTGGCTGCGCCGGCTGCGACTCCCGCGGGTCGCAAGGGGTGCGAGGGCCCGTCATCGCTGCTTGCAGCTTTAATTAGGGCCCGAGCACCGAGTGGTGCGAAGGCCCTATTGTAATTCTAATGTTTATTATTATTATTATTATTATTATTATTTGTCCTCCCAAACAACTGCATTTTTCAACCCCTTCCCATGCTCTAAAACGCCTGAAATTTTGCACACTCATCAGGTCTGGTGAAAAATTTGATATTTTGTGGTCGTTGTAAATGGGGGGGGCAAAATGGCTCTGCAGCGCCCCCTTGAAATTTTCAAAACCCCCCTCCCATTGGGCTTAGTTTGTCATAGGTGCATGAAAATTGGTACACATGTTGATCATACCGAGACACACCAAAAAGTCTCTTGACACCATGACCTCAACCCAACAGGAAGTCCGCCATTGTGGTCGGAAGTTGGCCATTTTGGCGAATTGCACCATTGGTATGCGGACGAACTCGTGCTAGGGATTTCACCCGACCCACTTCATATTTGGTGGACCTCACCTCAAGACCATGATGATCAAAAGTTATCACAGAGTTTTCTCTAAGTTAAAGGGCGTGGCCTCTGTGGCCCGCCAAAGTTTGGTGGCGTTTGGTGAATTTGCCATGACATTTTGAATGGCTCTCACGTCCACATACTTTATCCAAACATCTTCAAACTTTATGAGCATGATCAGGGCTCTGCCCTGAACGGCTCCATATGTCAAACTCCCGCCTTACTCGTGGCGTCCCCTGCTGGTAACAGGAAATGACCTATTTTTACTCTGAAGTGTACTGCTCCTTAATAGTTGACACCATCGGCTTGGTTTCTGCTCTACAACCTTCCCAACTACTTGGTGAAGCTACATTATAAAGGCCGTGAAGCTGGGTGCAATGGCATCTGTGTGGCGGCGCGGCAATTGACGATCCCTCGCCGTGAAATTACGTTTGGATTTGTAATGACCTTAACCACCTCCTATGATCCTAAAAATTCATACACACGTTCTTGGGGGCTGGTCCTAGACTCTGATGGGGTTTTTGTAATTGGGCGGGGCAAAATGGCTCAACGGCGCCCCCTTGAATATTTAAAATACCCCTCTCCATATGGGTTTTTTTGGAATACAAAGATGAAAATCAGTACACATAAAGAATACTTCGGGACGCACAAAAAAGACTCTTGACACCATGACCTCAACCCAGCAGGAAGTCAGCCATTTTATTTTTGGCGGCCAAATTTGAGTGCTTTCCACCATTGGTATGCGGATGAACTCGTGCTAGGGATTTCACCCAATCAACTTCATATCTGGTGGACCTCACCTCAAGACCATGATGATCAAAAGTTATAACAGACTTTTCTCTAAGTTAAAGGGCGTGGCCTCTGTGGCTCGCCAAAGTTCGGTGGCGTTTGGTGAATTTGCCATGACATTTTGAATGGCTCTCACATCCACATACTTTATCCAAACATCTTCAAACTTCATGAGCATGATGAGGGCTCTGCCCTGAACGCCTCCATATGTCAAACCCCCGCCTTACTCGTGGCGCCCCCTGCTGGTCACAGGAAATAACCTGTTTGTACTATGACGTGTACTGGGTAGAAGAGGAGAGGACATAGGGGGACTCTGGTACTCTTGGCTGCGCCGGCTCCGACTCCGCTGGGTCGCAAGGGGTGCGAGGGCCCGTCATCGCTGCTTGCAGCTTTAATTAGGGCCCGAGCACCGAGTGGTGCGAAGGCCCTATTGTAATTCTAATGTTTATTATTATTATTATTTGTCCTCCCAAACAACTGCATTTTTCAACCCCTTCCCATGCTCTAAAACGCCTGAAATCTTGCACACTCATCAGGTCTGGTGAAAAATTTGATATTTTGTGGTCCTTGTAAATGGGGGGGGCAAAATGGCTCCGCAGCGCCCCCTTGAAATTTTCAAAACCCCCCTCCCATTGGGCTTAGTTTGTCATAGGTGCATGAAAATTGGTACACATGTTGATCATACCAAGACACACCAAAAAGTCTCTTGACACCATGACCTCAACCCAACAGGAAGACCGCCATTGTGGTCGGAAGTTGGCGATTTTGGCGAATTACACCATTGGTATGCGGACGAACTCGTGCTAGGGATTTCACCCGATCCACTTCATATTTGGTGGACCTCACCTCAAGACCATGATGATCAAAAGTTATCACAGAGTTTTCTCTAAGTTAAAGGGCGTGGCCTCTGTGGCCCGCCAAAGTTTGATGGCGTTTGGTGAATTTTCCATGACATTTTGAATGGCTCTCACGTCCACATACTTTATCCAAACATCTTCAAACTTTATGAGCATGATCAGGGCTCTGCCCTGAACGCCTCCATATGTCAAAGTCCCGCCTTACTCGTGGCGTCCCCTGCTGGTAACAGGAAATGACCTATTTTTACTCTGAAGTATACTGCTCCTTAATAGTTGACACCATCGGCTTGGTTTCTGCTCTACAACCTTCCCAACTACTTGGTGAAGCTACATTATAAAGGCCGTGAAGCTGGGTGCAATGGCATCTGTGTGGCGGCGCGGCAACTGACGATCCATCGCCGTGAAATTACGTTTGGATTTGTAATGACCTTAACCACCTCCTATGATCATAAAAATTCATACACACGTTCTTGGGCGCTGGTCCTAGACTCTGATGGGGTTTTTGCAATTGGGCAGGGCAAGGTGGCTCAACGGCGCCCCCTTGAAAATGTAAAATACCCCTCTCCATATGGGTTTTTTTGGAGTACGAAGATCAAAATCGGTACACATAAAGAACACTTCCAGACGCACAAAAAAGTCTCTTGACACCATGACCTCAACCCAGCAGGAAGTTGGCCATTTTGTTTTTGGCGGCCAAATTTGAGTGCTTTCCACCATTGGTATGCGGATGAACTCGTGCTAGGGATTTCACCCGATCAACTTCATATCTGGTGGACCTCACCTCAAGACCATGATGATCAAAAGTTATAACAGACTTTTCTCTAAGTCAAAGGGCGTGGCCTCTGTGGCTCGCCAAAGTTCGGTGGCGTTTGGTGAATTTGCCATGACATTTTGAACGGCTCTCACATCCACATACTTTATCCAAACATCTTCAAACTTTATGAGCATGATGAGGGCTCTGCCCTGAACGGCTCCATATGTCAAACCCCCGCCTTACTCGTGGCGCCCCCTGCTGGTAACAGGAAATAACCTGTTTGTACTATGACGTGTACTGGGGAGAAGAGGAGAGGACATAGGGGGACTCTGGTACTTGGCTGCGCCGGCTGCGACTCCGGCGGGTCGCAAGGGGTGCGAGGGCCCGTCATCGCTGCTTGCAGCTTTAATTAGGGCCCGAGCACCGAGTGGTGCGAAGGCCCTATTGTAATTCTAATGTTTATTATTATTATTATTTGTCCTCCCAAACAACTGCATTTTTCAACCCCTTCCCATGCTCTAAAACGCCTGAAATTTTGCACACTCATCAGGTCTGGTGAAAAATTTGATATTTTGTGGTCGTTGTAAATGGGGGGGGCCAAATGGCTCCGCAGCGCCCCCTTGAAATTTTCAAAACCCCCCTCCCATTGGGCTTAGTTTGTCATAGGTGCATGAAAATTGGTACACATGTTGATCATACCGAGACACACCAAAAAGTCTCTTGACACCATGACCTCAACCCAACAGGAAGACCGCCATTGTGGTCGGAAGTTGGCGATTTTGGCGAATTACACCATTGGTATGCGGACGAACTCGTGCTAGGGATTTCACCCGATCCACTTCATATTTGGTGGACCTCACCTCAAGACCATGATGATCAAAAGTTATCACAGAGTTTTCTCTAAGTTAAAGGGCGTGGCCTCTGTGGCCCGCCAAAGTTTGGTGGCGTTTGGTGAATTTGCCATGACATTTTGAATGGCTCTCACGTCCACATACTTTATCCAAACATCTTCAAACTTTATGAGCATGATCAGGGCTCTGCCCTGAACGCCTCCATATGTCAAACTCCCACCTTACTCGTGGCGTCCCCTGCTGGTAACAGGAAATGACCTATTTTTACTCTGAAGTGTACTGCTCCTTAATAGTTGACACCATCGGCTTGGTTTCTGCTCTACAACCTTCCCAACTACTTGGTGAAGCTACATTATAAAGGCCGTGAAGCTGGGTGCAATGGCATCTGTGTGGCGGCGCGGCAACTGACGATCCCTCGCCGTGAAATTACGTTTGGATTTGTAATGACCTTAACCACCTCCTATGATCATAAAAATTCATACACACGTTCTTGGGGGCTGGTCCTAGACTCTGATGGGGTTTTTGTAATTGGGCGGGGCAAAATGGCTCAACGGCGCCCCCTTGAAGATTTAAAATACCCCTCTCCATATGGGTTTTTTTGGAATACAAAGATGAAAATCAGTACACATAAAGAACACTTCGGGACGCACAAAAAAGTCTCTTGACACCATGACCTCAACCCAGCAGGAAGTCAGCCATTTTGTTTTTGGCGGCCAAATTTGAGTGCTTTCCACCATTGGTATGCAGATGAACTCGTGCTAGGGATTTCACCCGATCAACTTCATATCTGGTGGACCTCACCTCAAGACCATGATGATCAAAAGTTATAACAGACTTTTCTCTAAGTTAAAGGGCGTGGCCTCTGTGGCTCGCCAAAGTTCGGTGGCGTTTGGTGAATTTGCCATGACATTTTGAATGGCTCTCACGTCCACATACTTTATCCAAACATCTTCAAACTTTATGAGCATGATGAGGGCTCTGCCCTGAACGGCTCCATATGTCAAACCCCCGCCTTACTCGTGGCGCCCCCTGCTGGTAACAGGAAATAACCTGTTTGTACTATGACGTGTACTGCTCCTTAATAGTTGACACCATCGGCTTGGTTTCTGCTCTACAACCTTCCCAACTACTTGGTGAAGCTACATTATAAAGGCCGTGAAGCTGGGTGCAATGGCATCTGTGTGGCGGCGCGGCAACTGACGATCCCTCGCCGTGAAATTACGTTTGGATTTGTAATGACCTTAACCACCTCCTATGATCCTAAAAATTCATACACACGTTCTTGGGGGCTGGTCCTAGACTCTGATGGGGTTTTTGTAATTGGGCGGGGCAAAATGGCTCAACGGCGCCCCCTTGAACATTTAAAATACCCCTCTCCATATGGGTTTTTTTGGAATACAAAGATGAAAATCAGTACACATAAAGAACACTTCGGGACGCACAAAAAAGTCTCTTGACACCATGACCTCAACCCAGCAGGAAGTCGGCCATTTTGTTTTTGGCTGCCAAATTTGAGTGCTTTCCACCATTGGTATGCGGATGAACTCGTGCTAGGGATTTCACCCGATCAACTTCATATCTGGTGGACCTCACCTCAAGACCATGATGATCAAAAGTTATAACAGAATTTTCTCTAAGTTAAAGGGCGTGGCCTCTGTGGCTCGCCAAAGTTCGATGGCGTTTGGTGAATTTGCCATGACATTTTGAATGGCTCTCACGTCCACATACTTTATCCAAACATCTTCAAACTTTATGAGCATGATGAGGGCTCTGCCCTGAACGCCTCCATATGTCAAACCCCCGCCTTACTCGTGGCGCCCCCTGCTGGTAACAGGAAACAACCTGTTTGTACTATGACGTGTACTGGGGAGAAGAGGAGAGGACATAGGGGGACTCTGGTACTCTTGGCTGCGCCGGCTGCGACTCCGGTGGGTCGCAAGGGGTGCGAGGGCCCGTCATCGCTGCTTGCAGCTTTAATTATTATTATTATTCCTCCCAAACAACTGCATTTTTCAACCCCTTCCCATGCTCTAAAACGCCTGAAATTTTGCACACTCATCAGGTCTGGTGAAAAATTTGATATTTTGTGGTCGTTGTAAATGGGGGGGGCAAAATGGCTCCGCAGCGCCCCCTTGAAATTTTCAAAACCCCCCTCCCATTGGGCTTAGTTTGTCATAGGTGCATGAAAATTGGTACACATGTTGATCATACCGAGACACACCAAAAAGTCTCTTGACACCATGACCTCAACCCAACAGGAAGTCCGCCATTGTGGTCGGAAGTTGGCGATTTTGGCGAATTACACCATTGGTATGCGGACGAACTCGTGCTAGGGATTTCACCTGATCCACTTCATATTTGGTGGACTTCACCTCAAGACCATGATGATCAAAAGTTATCACAGAGTTTTCTCTAAGTTAAAGGGCGTGGCCTCTGTGGCCCGCCAAAGTTTGGTGGCGTTTGGTGAATTTTCCATGACATTTTGAATGGCTCTCACGTCCACATACTTTATCCAAACATCTTCAAACTTTATGAGCATGATCAGGGCTCTGCCCTGAACGCCTCCATATGTCAAAGTCCCGCCTTACTCGTGGCGTCCCCTGCTGGTAACAGGAAATGAACTATTTTTACTCTGAAGTGTACTGCTCCTTAATAGTTGACACCATCGGCTTGGTTTCTGCTCTACAACCTTCCCAACTACTTGGTGAAGCTACATTATAAAGGCCGTGAAGCTGGGTGCAATGGCATCTGTGTGGCGGCGCGGCAACTGACGATCCCTCGCCGTGAAATTACGTTTGGATTTGTAATGACCTTAACCACCTCCTATGATCCTAAAAATTCATACACACGTTCTTGGGGGCTGGTCCTAGACTCTGATGGGGTTTTTGTAATTGGGCGGGGCAAAGTGGCTCAACTGCGCCCCCTTGAAAATTTAAAATACCCCTCTCCATATGGGTTTTTTTGGAGTATGAAGATGAAAATCGGTACACATAAAGAACACTTCCAGACGCACAAAAAAGTCTCTTGACACCATGACCTCAACCCAGCAGGAAGTCGACCATTTTGTTTTTGGCGGCCAAATTTCACTGCTTTCCACCACTGGTATGCGGATGAACTCGTGCTAGGGATTTCACCCGATCAACTTCATATCTGGTGGACCTCACCTCAAGACCATGATGATCAAAAGTTATAAGAGACTTTTCTCTAAGTTAAAGGGCGTGGCCTCTGTGGCTCGCCAAAGTTCGATGGCGTTTGGTGAATTTGCCATGACATTTTGAATGGCTCTCACATCCACATACTTTATCCAAACATCGTCAAACTTCATGAGCATGATGAGGGCTCTGCCCTGAACGCCTCCATATGTCAAACTCCCGCCTTACTCGTGGCGCCCCCTGCTGGTAACAGGAAATAACCTGTTTGTACTATGACGTGTACTGGGGAGAAGAGGAGAGGGCATAGGAGGACTCTGGTACTCTTGGCTGCGCCGGCTGCGACTCCCGCGGGTCGCAAGGGGTGCGAGGGCCCGTCATCGCTGCTTGCAGCTTTAATTATTATTATTATTATTTGTCCTCCCAAACAACTGCATTTTTCAACCCCTTCCCATGCTCTAAAACGCCTGAAATTTTGCACACTCATCAGGTCTGGTGAAAAATTTGATATTTTGTGGTCGTTGTAAATGGGGGGGGCAAAATGGCTCCGCAGCGCCCCCTTGAAATTTTCAAAACCCCCCTCCCATTGGGCTTAGTTTGTCATAGTTGCATGAAAATTGGTACACATGTTGATCATACCGAGACACACCAAAAAGTCTCTTGACACCATGACCTCAACCCAACAGGAAGTCCGCCATTGTGGTCGGAAGTTGGCCATTTTGGCGAATTACACCATTGGTATGCGGACGAACTCGTGCTAGGGATTTCACCCGATCCACTTCATATTTGGTGGACCTCACCTCAAGACCATGATGATCAAAAGTTATCACAGAGTTTTCTCTAAGTTAAAGGGCGTGGCCTCTGTGGCCCGCCAAAGTTTGGTGGCGTTTGGTGAATTTGCCATGACATTTTGAATGGCTCTCACGTCCACATACTTTATCCAAACATCTTCAAACTTTATGAGCATGATCAGGGCTCTGCCCTGAACGCCTCCATATGTCAAACTCTCGCCTTATTTGTGGCGTCCCCTGCTGGTAACAGGAAATGACCTATTTTTACTCTGAAGTGTACTGCTCCTTAATAGTTGACACCATCGGCTTGGTTTCTGCTCTACAACCTTCCCAACTACTTGGTGAAGCTACATTATAAAGGCCGTGAAGCTGGGTGCAATGGCATCTGTGTGGCGGCGCGGCAACTGGCGATCCCTCGCCGTGAAATTACGTTTGGATTTGTAATGACCTTAACAACCTCCTATGATCCTAAAAATTCATACACACGTTCTTGGGGGCTAGTCCTAGACTCTGATGGGGTTTTTGTAATTGGGCGGGGCAAAATGGCTCAACGGCGCCCCCTTGAAGATTTAAAATACCCCTCTCCATATGGGTTTTTTTGGAATACAAAGATGAAAATCAGTACACATAAAGAATACTTCGGGACGCACAAAAAAGTCTCTTGACACCATGACCTCAACCCAGCAGGAAGTCAGCCATTTTGTTTTTGGCGGCCAAATTTGAGTGCTTTCCACCATTGGTATGCGGATGAACTCGTGCTAGGGATTTCACCCGATCAACTTCATATCTGGTGGACCTCACCTCAAGACCATGATGATCAAAAGTTATAACAGAATTTTCTCTAAGTTAAAGGGTGTGGCCTCTGTGGCTCGCCAAAGTTCGGTGGCGTTTGGTGAATTTTCCATGACATTTTGAATGGCTCTCACGTCCACATACTTTATCCAAACATCTTCAAACTTCATGAGCATGATGAGGGCTCTGCCCTGAACAGCTCCATATGTCAAACTCCCGCCTTACTCGTGGCGCCCCCTGCTGGTAACAGGAAATAACCTGTTTGTACTATGACGTGTACTGGGGAGAAGAGGAGAGGACATAGGGGGACTCTGGTACTTGGCTGCGCCGGCTGCGACTCCGGCGGGTCGCAAGGGGTGCGAGGGCCCGTCATCGCTGCTTGCAGCTTTAATTATTATTATTATTATTATTTGTCCTCCCAAACAACTGCATTTTTCAACCCCTTCCCATGCTCTAAAACGCCTGAAATTTTGCACACTCATCAGGTCTGGTGAAAAATTTGATATTTTGTGGTCGTTGTAAATGGGGGGGGCAAAATGGCTCTGCAGCGCCCCCTTGAAATTTTCAAAACCCCCCTCCCATTGGGCTTAGTTTGTCATAGGTGCATGAAAATTGGTACACATGTTGATCATACCGAGACACACCAAAAAGTCTCTTGACACCATGACCTCAACCCAACAGGAAGTCCGCCATTGTGGTCGGAAGTTGGCGATTTTGGCGAATTACACCATTGGTATGCGGACGAACTCGTGCTAGGGATTTCACCTGATCCACTTCATATTTGGTGGACCTCACCTCAAGACCATGATGATCAAAAGTTATCACAGAGTTTTCTCTAAGTTAAAGGGCGTGGCCTCTGTGGCCCGCCAAAGTTTGATGGCGTTTGGTGAATTTTCCATGACATTTTGAATGGCTCTCACGTCCACATACTTTATCCAAACATCTTCAAACTTTATGAGCGTGATGAGGGCTCTGCCCTGAACGCCTCCATATGTCAAACTCCCGCCTTACTCGTGGCGTCCCCTGCTGGTAACAGGAAATGACCTATTTTTACTCTGAAGTATACTGCTCCTTAATAGTTGACACCATCGGCTTGGTTTCTGCTCTACAACCTTCCCAACTACTTGGTGAAGCTACATTATAAAGGCCGTGAAGCTGGGTGCAATGGCATCTGTGTGGCGGCGCGGCAACTGACGATCCCTCGCCGTGAAATTACGTTTGGATTTGTAATGACCTTAACCACCTCCTATGATCATAAAAATTCATACACACGTTCTTGGGGGCTGGTCCTAGACTCTGATGGAGCTTTTATAATTGGGCGGGGCAAAATGGCTCAACGGCGCCCCCTTGAAAATTTAAAATACCCCTCTCCATATGGGTTTTTTTGGAGTACGAAGATGAAAATCGGTACACATAAAGAACACTTCCAGACCCACAAAAAAGTCTCTTGCCACCATGACCTCAACCCAGCAGGAAGTCGGCCATTTTGTTTTTGGCGGCCAAATTTGAGTGCTTTCCACCATTGGTATGTGGATGAACTCGTGCTAGGGATTTCACCCGATCAACTTCATATCTGGTGGACCTCACCTCAAGACCATGATGATCAAAAGTTATTAAAGGGTTTTCTCTAAGTTAAAGGGCGTGGCCTCTGTGGCCCGCCAAAGTTTGGTGGCGTTTGGTGAATTTGCCATGACATTTTGAATGGCTCTCACGTCCACATACTTTATCCAAACATCTTCAAACTTCATGAGCATGATCAGGGCTCTGCCCTGAACGCCTCCATATGTCAAACTCCCGCCTTACTCGTGGCGTCCCCTGCTGGTAACAGGAAATGACCTATTTTTACTCTGAAGTGTACTGCTCCTTAATAGTTGACACCATCGGCTTGGTTTCTGCTCTACAACCTTCCCAACTACTTGGTGAAGCTACATTATAAAGGCCGTGAAGCTGGGTGCAATGGCATCTGTGTGGCGGCGCGGCAACTGACGATCCCTCGCCATGAAATTACGTTTGGATTTGTAATGACCTTAACCACCTCCTATGATCATAAAAATTCATACACACGTTCTTGGGGGCTGGTCCTAGACTCTGATGGGGTTTTTGTAATTGGGCGGGGCAAAGTGGCTCAACTGCGCCCCCTTGAAAATTTAAAATACCCCTCTCCATATGGGTTTTTCATACTTTATCCAAACACCTTCAAACTTCATGAGCATGATGAGGGCTCTGCCCTGAACGGCTCCATATGTCAAACCCCCGCCTTACTCGTGGCGCCCCCTGCTGGTAACAGGAAATAACCTGTTTGTACTATGACGTGTACTGGGTAGAAGAGGAGAGGACATAGGATGACTCTGGTACTCTTGGCTGCGCCGGCTGCGACTCCCGCGGGTCGCAAGGGGTGCGAGGGCCCGTCATCGCTGCTTGCAGCTTTAATTAGGGCCCGAGCACCGAGTGGTGCGAAGGCCCTATTGTTTTTGTAGTGTTTATTATTATTATCATTATTATTATTATTATTATTAGGGCCCGAGCACCGAGTGGTGCGAAGGCCCTATTGTAATTCTAATGTTTATTATTATTATTATTATTAGGGCCCGAGCACCGAGTGGTGCGAAGGCCCTATTGTAATTCTAATGTTTATTATTATTATTATTTGTCCTCCCAAACAACTGCATTTTTCAACCCCTTCCCATGCTCTAAAACGCCTGAAATTTTTCACACTCATCAGGTCTGGTGAAAAATTTGATATTTTGTGGTCGTTGTAAATGGGGGGGGCAAAATGGTTCCGCAGCGCCCCCTTGAAATTTTCAAAACCCCCCTCCCATTGGGCTTAGTTTGTCATAGGTGCATGAAAATTGGTACACATGTTGATCATACCGAGACACACCAAAAAGTCTCTTGACACCATGACCTCAACCCAACAGGAAGTCCGCCATTGTGGTCGGAAGTTGGCGATTTTGGCAAATTACACCATTGGTATGCGGACGAACTCGTGCTAGGGATTTCACCCGATCCACTTCATATTTGGTGGACCTCACCTCAAGACCATGATGATCAAAAGTTATCACAGAGTTTTCTCTAAGTTAAAGGGCGTGGCCTCTGTGGCCCGCCAAAGTTTGGTGGCGTTTGGTGAATTTGCCATGACATTTTGAATGGCTCTCACGTCCACATACTTTATCCAAACATCTTCAAACTTTATGAGCATGATCAGGGCTCTGCCCTGAACGCCTCCATATGTCAAACTCCCGCCTTACTCGTGGCGTCCCCTGCTGGTAACAGGAAATGACCTATTTTTACTCTGAAGTGTACTGCTCCTTAATAGTTGACACCCTCGGCTTTGTTTCTGCTCTACAACCTTCCCAACTACTTGGTGAAGTTACATTATAAAGGCCGTGAAGCTGGGTGCAATGGCATCTGTGTGGCGGCGCGGCAACTGACGATCCCTCGCCGTGAAATTACGTTTGGATTTGTAATGACCTTAACCACCTCCTATGATCCTAAAAATTCATACACACGTTCTTGGGGGCTGGTCCTAGACTCTGATGGGGTTTTTGTAATTGGGCGGGGCAAAATGGCTCAACGGCGCCCCCTTGAAGATTTAAAATACCCCTCTCCATATGGGTTTTTTTGGAATACAAAGATGAAAATCAGTACACAAAAAGAACACTTCGGGACGCACAAAAAAGTCTCTTGACACCATGACCTCAACCCAGCAGGAAGTCAGCCATTTTGTTTTTGGCGGCCAAATTTGAGTGCTTTCCACCATTGGTATGCGGATGAACTCGTGCTAGGGATTTCACCCGATCAACTTCATATCTGGTGGACCTCACCTCAAGACCATGATGATCAAAAGTTATAAGAGACTTTTCTCTAAGTTAAAGGGCATGGCCTCTGTGGCTCGCCAAAGTTCGGTGGCGTTTGGTGAATTTGCCATGACATTTTGAATGGCTCTCACGTCCACATACTTTATCCAAACATCTTCAAACTTTATGAGCATGATGAGGGCTCTGCCCTGAACGGCTCCATATGTCAAACTCCCGCCTTACTCGTGGCGCCCCCTGCTGGTAACAGGAAATAACCTGTTTGTACTATGACGTGTACTGGGGAGAAGAGGAGAGGACATAGGAGGACTCTGGTACTTGGCTGCGACTCCGGCGGGTCGCAAGGGGTGTGAGGGCCCGTCATCGCTGCTTGCAGCTTTAATTATTAGGGCCCGAGCACCGAGTGGTGCGAAGGCCCTATTGTAATTCTAATGTTTATTATTATTATTATTATTATTATTTGTCCTCCCAAACAACTGCATTTTTCAACCCCTTCCCATGCTCTAAAACGCCTGAAATTTTGCACACTCATCAGGTCTGGTGAAAAATTTGATATTTTGTGGTCGTTGTAAATGGGGGGGGCAAAATGGCTCCGCAGCGCCCCCTTGAAATTTTCAAAACCCCCCTCCCATTGGGCTTAGTTTGTCATAGGTGCATGAAAATTGGTACACATGTTGATCATACCGAGACACACCAAAAAGTCTCTTGACACCATGACCTCAACCCAACAGGAAGTCCGCCATTGTGGTCGGAAGTTGGCCATTTTGGCGAATTACACCATTGGTATGCGGACGAACTCGTGCTAGGGATTTCACCCGATCCACTTCATATTTGGTGGACCTCACCTCAAGACCATGATGATCAAAAGTTATCACAGAGTTTTCTCTAAGTTAAAGGGCGTGGCCTCTGTGGCCCGCCAAAGTTTGGTGGCGTTTGGTGAATTTTCCATGACATTTTGAATGGCTCTCACGTCCACATACTTTATCCAAACATCTTCAAACTTTATGAGCATGATCAGGGCTCTGCCCTGAACGCCTCCATATGTCAAACTCCCGCCTTACTCGTGGCGTCCCCTGCTGGTAACAGGAAATGACCTATTTTTACTCTGAAGTGTACTGCTCCTTAATAGTTGACACCATCGGCTTGGTTTCTGCTCTACAACCTTCCCAACTACTTGGTGAAGCTACATTATAAAGGCCGTGAAGCTGGGTGCAATGGCATCTGTGTGGCGGCGCGGCAACTGACGATCCCTCGCCGTGAAATTACGTTTGGATTTGTAATGACCTTAACCACCTCCTATGATCCTAAAAATTCATACACACGTTCTTGGGGGCTGGTCCTAGACTCTGATGGGGTTTTTGTAATTGGGCGGGGCAAAATGGCTCAACGGCGCCCCCTTGAAGATTTAAAATACCCCTCTCCATATGGGTTTTTTTGGAATACAAAGATGAAAATCAGTACACATAAAGAACACTTCGGGACGCACAAAAAAGTCTCTTGACACCATGACCTCAATCCAGCAGGAAGTCAGCCATTTTGTTTTTGGCGGCCAAATTTGAGTGCTTTCCACCATTGGTATGCGGATGAACTCGTGCTAGGGATTTCACCCGATCAACTTCATATCTGGTGGACCTCACCTCAAGACCATGATGATCAAAAGTTATAACAGACTTTTCTCTAAGTTAAAGGGCGTGGCCTCTGTGGCTCGCCAAATTTCGGTGGCGTTTGGTGAATTTGCCATGACATTTTGAATGGCTCTCACGTCCACATACTTTATCCAAACATCTTCAAACTTTATGAGCATGATGAGGGCTCTGCCCTGAACAGCTCCATATGTCAAACTCCCGCCTTACTCGTGGCGCCCCCTGCTGGTAACAGGAAATAACCTGTTTGTACTATGACGTGTACTGGGGAGAAGAGGAGAGGACATAGGGGGACTCTGGTACTTGGCTGCGCCGGCTGCGACTCCCGCGGGTCGCAAGGGGTGCGAGGGCCCGTCATCGCTGCTTGCAGCTTTAATTAGGGCCCGAGCACCGAGTGGTGCGAAGGCCCTATTGTTTTTCTAATGTTTATTATTATTATTATTATTATTATTATTATTCCTCCCAAACAACTGCATTTTTCAACCCCTTCCCATGCTCTAAAACGCCTGAAATTTTGCACACTCATCAGGTCTGGTGAAAAATTTGATATTTTGTGGTCGTTGTAAATGGGGGGGGCCAAATGGCTCCGCAGCGCCCCCTTGAAATTTTCAAAACCCCCCTCCCATTGGGCTTAGTTTGTCATAGGTGCATGAAAATTGGTACACATGTTGATCATACCGAGACACACCAAAAAGTCTCTTGACACCATGACTTCAACCCAACAGGAAGTCCGCCATTGTGGTCGGAAGTTGGCGATTTTGGCGAATTACACCATTGGTATGCGGACGAACTCGTGCTAGGGATTTCACCTGATCCACTTCATATTTGGTGGACCTCACCTCAAGACCATGATGATCAAAAGTTATTCAAGGCTTTTCTCTAAGTTAAAGGGCGTGGCCTCTGTGGCCCGCCAAAGTTTGATGGCGTTTGGTGAATTTTCCATGACATTTTGAATGGCTCTCACGTCCACATACTTTATCCAAACATCTTCAAACTTCATGAGCTTGATCAGGGCTCTGCCCTGAACGCCTCCATATGTCAAACTCCCGCCTTACTCGTGGCGTCCCCTGCTGGTAACAGGAAATGACCTATTCTTACTCTGAAGTGTACTGCTCCTTAATAGTTGACACCATCGGCTTGGTTTCTGCTCTACAACCTTCCCAACTACTTGGTGAAGCTACATTATAAAGGCCGTGAAGCTGGGTGCAATGGCATCTGTGTGGCGGCGCGGCAACTGACGATCCCTCGCCGTGAAATTACGTTTGGATTTGTAATGACCTTAACCACCTCCTATGATCCTAAAAATTCATACACACGTTCTTGGGGGCTGGTCCTAGACTCTGATGGGGTTTTTGTAATTGGGCGGGGCAAAATGGCTCAACGGCGCCCCCTTGAAGATTTAAAATACCCCTCTCCATATGGGTTTTTTTGGAGTATGAAGATGAAAATCGGTACACATAAAGAACACTTCCAGACGCAAAAAAAAGTCTCTTGACACCATGACCTCAACCCAGCAGGAAGTCGACCATTTTGTTTTTGGCGGCCAAATTTCACTGCTTTCCACCACTGGTATGCGGATGAACTCGTGCTAGGGATTTCACCCGATCAACTTCATATCTGGTGGACCTCACCTCAAGACCATGATGATCAAAAGTTATAAGAGACTTTTCTCTAAGTTAAAGGGCGTGGCCTCTGTGGCTCGCCAAAGTTCGATGGCGTTTGGTGAATTTGCCATGACATTTTGAATGGCTCTCACATCCACATACTTTATCCAAACATCGTCAAACTTCATGAGCATGATGAGGGCTCTGCCCTGAACGCCTCCATATGTCAAACTCCCGCCTTACTCGTGGCGCCCCCTGCTGGTAACAGGAAATAACCTGTTTGTACTATGACGTGTACTGGGGAGAAGAGGAGAGGACATAGGAGGCCTCTGGTACTCTTGGCTGCGCCGGCTGCGACTCCGGCGGGTCGCAAGGGGTGCGAGGGCCCGTCATCGCTGCTTGCAGCTTTAATTATTATTATTATTATTATTTGTCCTCCCAAACAACTGCATTTTTCAACCCCTTCCCATGCTCTAAAACGCCTGAAATTTTGCACACTCATCAGGTCTGCTGAAAAATTTGATATTTTGTGGTCGTTGTAAATGGGGGGGGCAAAATGGCTCTGCAGCGCCCCCTTGAAATTTTCAAAACCCCCCTCCCATTGGGCTTAGTTTGTCATAGGTGCATGAAAATTGGTACACATGTTGATCATACCGAGACACACCAAAAAGTCTCTTGACACCATGACCTCAACCCAACAGGAAGTCCGCCATTGTGGTCGGAAGTTGGCGATTTTGGCGAATTACACCATTGGTATGCGGACGAACTCGTGCTAGGGATTTCACCCGATCCACTTCATATTTGGTGGACCTCACCTCAAGACCATGATGATCAAAAGTTATCACAGAGTTTTCTCTAAGTTAAAGGGCGTGGCCTCTGTGGCCCGCCAAAGTTTGGTGGCGTTTGGTGAATTTGCCATGACATTTTGACTGGCTCTCACGTCCACATACTTTATCCAAACATCTTCAAACTTTATGAGCATGATCAGGGCTCTGCCCTGAACGCCTCCATATGTCAAACTCCCGCCTTACTCGTGGCGTCCCCTGCTGGTAACAGGAAATGACCTATTTTTACTCTGAAGTGTACTGCTCCTTAATAGTTGACACCATCGGCTTGGTTTCTGCTCTACAACCTTCCCAACTACTTGGTGAAGCTACATTATAAAGGCCGTGAAGCTGGGTGCAATGGCATCTGTATGGCGGCGCGGCAACTGACGATCCCTCGCCGTGAAATTACGTTTGGATTTGTAATGACCTTAACCACCTCCTATGATCCTAAAAATTCATACACACGTTCTTGGGGGCTGGTCCTAGACTCTGATGGGGTTTTTGTAATTGGGCGGGGCAAAATGGCTCAACGGCGCCCCCTTGAAGATTTAAAATACCCCTCTCCATATGGGTTTTTTTGGAATACAAAGATGAAAATCGGTACACATAAAGAACACTTCGGAACGCACAAAAAAGTCTCTTGACACCATGACCTCAACCCAGCAGGAAGTCAGCCATTTTGTTTTTGGCGGCCAAATTTCAGTGCTTTCCACCATTGGTATGCGGATGAACTCGTGCTAGGGATTTCACCCGATCAACTTCATATCTGGTGGACCTCACCTCAAGACCATGATGATCAAAAGTTATAAGAGACTTTTCTCTAAGTTAAAGGGCGTGGCCTCTGTGGCTCGCCAAAGTTCGATGGCGTTTGGTGAATTTGCCATGACATTTTGAATGGCTCCCACATCCACATACTTTATCCAAACATCGTCAAACTTCATGAGCATGATGAGGGCTCTGCCCTGAACGCCTCCATATGTCAAACTCCCGCCTTACTCGTGGCGCCCCCTGCTGGTAACAGGAAATAACCTGTTTGTACTATGACGTGTACTGGGGAGAAGAGGAGAGGACATAGGAGGACTCTGGTACTCTTGGCTGCGCCGGCTGCGACTCCCGCGGGTCGCAAGGGGTGCGAGGGCCCGTCATCGCTGCTTGCAGCTTTAATTATTATTATTATTCCTCCCAAACAACTGCATTTTTCAACCCCTTCCCATGCTCTAAAACGCCTGAAATTTTGCACACTCATCAGGTCTGGTGAAAAATTTGATATTTTGTGGTCGTTGTAAATGGGGGGGGCAAAATGGCTCTGCAGCGCCCCCTTGAAATTTTCAAAACCCCCCTCCCATTGGGCTTAGTTTGTCATAGGTGCATGAAAATTGGTACACATGTTGATCATACCGAGACACACCAAAAAGTCTCTTGACACCATGACCTCAACCCAACAGGAAGTCCGCCATTGTGGTCGGAAGTTGGCCATTTTGGCGAATTACACCATTGGTATGCGGACGAACTCGTGCTAGGGATTTCACCTGATCCACTTCATATTTGGTGGACCTCAACTCAAGACCATGATGATCAAAAGTTATAACAGAGTTTTCTCTAAGTTAAAGGGCGTGGCCTCTGTGGCCCGCCAAAGTTTGATGGCGTTTGGTGAATTTTCCATGACATTTTGAATGGCTCTCACGTCCACATACTTTATCCAAACATCTTCAAACTTTATGAGCGTGATGAGGGCTCTGCCCTGAACGCCTCCATATGTCAAACTCCCGCCTTACTCGTGGCGTCCCCTGCTGGTAACAGGAAATGACCTATTTTTACTCTGAAGTATACTGCTCCTTAATAGTTGACACCATCGGCTTGGTTTCTGCTCTACAACCTTCCCAACTACTTGGTGAAGCTACATTATAAAGGCCGTGAAGCTGGGTGCAATGGCATCTGTGTGGCGGCGCGGCAACTGACGATCCCTCGCCGTGAAATTACGTTTGGATTTGTAATGACCTTAACCACCTCCTATGATCATAAAAACTCATACACACGTTCTTGGGGGCTGGTCCTAGACTCTGATGGAGTTTTTATAATTGGGCGGGGCAAAATGGCTCAACGGCGCCCCCATGAAAATTTAAAATACCCCTCTCCATATGGGTTTTTTTTGAGTACGAAGATGAAAATCGGTACACATAAAGAACACTTCCAGACGCACAAAAAAGTCTCTTGACACCATGACCTCAACCCAGCAGGAAGTCGGCCATTTTGTTTTTGGCGGCCAAATTTGAGTGCTTTCCACCATTGGTATGTGGATGAACTCATGCTAGGGATTTCACCCGATCAACTTCATATCTGGTGGACCTCACCTCAAGACCATGATGATCAAAAGTTATTAAAGGGTTTTCTCTAAGTTAAAGGGCGTGGCCTCTGTGGCCCGCCAAAGTTTGGTGGCGTTTGGTGAATTTGCCATGACATTTTGAATGGCTCTCACGTCCACATACTTTATCCAAACATCTTCAAACTTCATGAGCATGATCAGGGCTCTGCCCTGAACGCCTCCATATGTCAAACTCCCGCCTTACTCGTGGCGTCCCCTGCTGGTAACAGGAAATGACCTATTTTTACTCTGAAGTGTACTGCTCCTTAATAGTTGACACCATCGGCTTGGTTTCTGCTCTACAACCTTCCCAACTACTTGGTGAAGCTACATTATAAAGGCCGTGAAGCTGGGTGCAATGGCATCTGTGTGGCGGCGCGGCAACTGACGATCCCTCGCCGTGAAATTACGTTTGGATTTGTAATGACCTTAACCACCTCCTATGATCATAAAAATTCATACACACGTTCTTGGGGGCTGGTCCTAGACTCTGATGGGGTTTTTGTAATTGGGCGGGGCAAAGTGGCTCAACTGCGCCCCCTTGAAAATTTAAAATACCCCTCTCCATATGGGTTTTTTTGGAGTATGAAGATGAAAATCGGTACACATAAAGAACACTTCCAGACGCACAAAAAAGTCTCTTGACACCATGACCTCAACCCAGCAGGAAGTCGACCATTTTGTTTTTGGCGGCCAAATTTCACTGCTTTCCACCACTGGTATGCGGATGAACTCGTGCTAGGGATTTCACCCGATCAACTTCATATCTGGTGGACCTCACCTCAAGACCATGATGATCAAAAGTTATAAGAGACTTTTCTCTAAGTTAAAGGGCGTGGCCTCTGTGGCTCGCCAAAGTTCGATGGCGTTTGGTGAATTTGCCATGACATTTTGAATGGCTCTCACATCCACATACTTTATCCAAACATCGTCAAACTTCATGAGCATGATGAGGGCTCTGCCCTGAACGCCTCCATATGTCAAACTCCCGCCTTACTCGTGGCGCCCCCTGCTGGTAACAGGAAATAACCTGTTTGTACTATGACGTGTACTGGGGAGAAGAGGAGAGGACATAGGAGGACTCTGGTACTCTTGGCTGCGCCGGCTGCGACTCCCGCGGGTCGCAAGGGGTGCGAGGGCCCGTCATCGCTGCTTGCAGCTTTAATTAGGGCCCGAGCACCGAGTGGTGCGAAGGCCCTATTGTTTTTCTAATGTTTATTATTATTATTATTATTATTATTATTATTATTATTCCTCCCAAACAACTGCATTTTTCAACCCCTTCCCATGCTCTAAAACGCCTGAAATTTTGCACACTCATCAGGTCTGGTGAAAAATTTGATATTTTGTGGTCGTTGTAAATGGGGGGGGCAAAATGGCTCTGCAGCGCCCCCTTGAAATTTTCAAAACCCCCCTCCCATTGGGCTTAGTTTGTCATAGGTGCATGAAAATTGGTACACATGTTGATCATACCGAGACACACCAAAAAGTCTCTTGACACCATGACCTCAACCCAACAGGAAGTCCGCCATTGTGGTCGGAAGTTGGCGATTTTGGCGAATTACACCATTGGTATGCGGACGAACTCGTGCTAGGGATTTCACCCGATCCACTTCATATTTGGTGGACCTCACCTCAAGACCATGATGATCAAAAGTTATCACAGAGTTTTCTCTAAGTTAAAGGGCGTGGCCTCTGTGGCCCGCCAAAGTTTGGTGGCGTTTGGTGAATTTGCCATGACATTTTGACTGGCTCTCACGTCCACATACTTTATCCAAACATCTTCAAACTTTATGAGCATGATCAGGGCTCTGCCCTGAAAGCCTCCATATGTCAAACTCCCGCCTTACTCGTGGCGTCCCCTGCTGGTAACAGGAAATGACCTATTTTTACTCTGAAGTGTACTGCTCCTTAATAGTTGACACCATCGGCTTGGTTTCTGCTCTACAACCTTCCCAACTACTTGGTGAAGCTACATTATAAAGGCCGTGAAGCTGGGTGCAATGGCATCTGTATGGCGGCGCGGCAACTGACGATCCCTCGCCGTGAAATTACGTTTGGATTTGTAATGACCTTAACCACCTCCTATGATCCTAAAAATTCATACACACGTTCTTGGGGGCTGGTCCTAGACTCTGATGGGGTTTTTGTAATTGGGCGGGGCAAAATGGCTCAACGGCGCCCCCTTGAAGATTTAAAATACCCCTCTCCATATGGGTTTTTTTGGAATACAAAGATGAAAATCGGTACACATAAAGAACACTTCGGAACGCACAAAAAAGTCTCTTGACACCATGACCTCAACCCAGCAGGAAGTCAGCCATTTTGTTTTTGGCGGCCAAATTTCAGTGCTTTCCACCATTGGTATGCGGATGAACTCGTGCTAGGGATTTCACCCGATCAACTTCATATCTGGTGGACCTCACCTCAAGACCATGATGATCAAAAGTTATAAGAGACTTTTCTCTAAGTTAAAGGGCGTGGCCTCTGTGGCTCGCCAAAGTTCGGTGGCGTTTGGTGAATTTGCCATGACATTTTGAATGGCTCTCACGTCCACATACTTTATCCAAACATCTTCAAACTTTATGAGCATGATGAGGGCTCTGCCCTGAACGGCTCCATATGTCAAACTCCCGCCTTACTCGTGGCGCCCCCTGCTGGTAACAGGAAATAACCTGTTTGTACTATGACGTGTACTGGGGAGAAGAGGAGAGGACATAGGATGACTCTGGTACTTGGCTGCGCTGGCTGCGACTCCCGCGGGTCGCAAGGGGTGCGAGGGCCCGTCATCGCTGCTTGCAGCTTTAATTATTATTATTATTTGTCCTCCCAAACAACTGCATTTTTCGACCCCTTCCCATGCTCTAAAACGCCTGAAATTTTGCACACTCATCAGGTCTGGTGAAAAATTTGATATTTTGTGGTCGTTTTAAATGGGGGGGGCCAAATGGCTCCGCAGCGCCCCCTTGAAATTTTCAAAAACCCCCTCCCATTGGGCTTAGTTTGTCATAGGTGCATGAAAATTGGTACACATGTTGATCATACCGAGACACACCAAAAAGTCTCTTGACACCATGACCTCAACCCAACAGGAAGTCCGCCATTGTGGTCGGAAGTTGGCGATTTTGGCGAATTACACCATTGGTATGCGGACGAACTCGTGCTAGGGATTTCACCTGATCCACTTCATATTTGGTGGACCTCACCTCAAGACCATGATGATCAAAAGTTATAACAGAGTTTTCTCTAAGTTAAAGGGCGTGGCCTCTGTGGCCCGCCAAAGTTTGGTGGCGTTTGTTGAATTTGCCATGACATTTTGAATGGCTCTCACGTCCACATACTTTATCCAAACATCTTCAAACTTTATGAGCATGATCAGGGCTCTGCCCTGAACACCTCCATATGTCAAACTCCCGCCTTACTCGTGGTGTCCCCTGCTGGTAACAGGAAATGACCTATTTTTACTCTGAAGTGTACTGCTCCTTAATAGTTGACACCATTGGCTTGGTTTCTGCTCTACAACCTTCCCAACTACTTGGTGAAGCTACATTATAAAGGCCGTGAAGCTGGGTGCAATGGCATCTGTGTGGCGGCGCGGCAACTGACGATCCCTCGCCGTGAAATTATGTTTGGATTTGTAATGACCTTAACCACCTCCTATGATCCTAAAAATTCATACACACGTTCTTGGGGGCTGGTCCTAGACTCTGATGGGGTTTTTGTAATTGGGCGGGGCAAAATGGCTCAACGGCGCCCCCTTGAAGATTTAAAATACCCCTCTCCATATGGGTTTTTTTGGAATACGAAGATGAAAATCAGTACACATAAAAAACACTTCGGGACGCACAAAAAAGTCTCTTGACACCATGACCTCAACCCAGCAGGAAGTCAGCCATTTTGTTTTTGGCGGCCAAATTTGAGTGCTTTCCACCATTGGTATGCGGATGAACTCGTGCTAGGGATTTCACCCGATCAGCTTCATATCTGGTGGACCTCACCTCAAGACCATGATGATCAAAAGTTATCACAGAGTTTTCTCTAAGTTACAGGGTGTGGCCTCTGTGGCCCGCCAAAGTTTGGTGGCGTTTGGTGAATTTGCCATGACATTTTGAATGGCTCTCACGTCCACATACTTTATCCAAACATCTTCAAACTTTATGAGCATGATGAGGGCTCTGCCCTGAACAGCTCCATATGTCAAACCCCCGCCTTACTCGTGGCGCCCCCTGCTGGTAACAGGAAATAACCTGTTTGTACTATGACGTGTACTGGGTAGAAGAGGAGAGGACATAGGGGGACTCTGGTACTCTTGGCTGCGCCGGCTCCGACTCCGCTGGGTCGCAAGGGGTGCGAGGGCCCGTCATCGCTGCTTGCAGCTTTAATTAGGGCCCGAGCACCGAGTGGTGCGAAGGCCCTATTGTTTTTGTAGTGTTTATTATTATTATTATTATTAGGGCCCGAGCACCGAGTGGTGCGAAGGCCCTATTGTAATTCTAATGTTTATTATTATTATTATTATTATTTGTCCTCCCAAACAACTGCATTTTTCAACCCCTTCCCATGCTCTAAAACGCCTGAAATTTTGCACAGTCATCAGGTCTGGTGAAAAATTTGATATTTTGTGGTCCTTGTAAATGGGGGGGGCAAAATGGCTCCGCAGCGCCCCCTTGAAATTTTCAAAACCCCCCTCCCATTGGGCTTAGTTTGTCATAGGTGCATGAAAATTGGTACACATGTTGATCATACCGAGACACACCAAAAAGTCTCTTGACACCATGACCTCAACCCAACAGGAAGTCCGCCATTGTGGTCGGAAGTTGGCGATTTTGGCGAATTACACCATTGGTATGCGGACGAACTCGTGCTAGGGATTTCACCCGATCCACTTCATATTTGGTGGACCTCACCTCAAGACCATGATGATCAAAAGTTATCACAGAGTTTTCTCTAAGTTAAAGGGCGTGGCCTCTGTGGCCCGCCAAAGTTTGGTGGCGTTTGGTGAATTTGCCATGACATTTTGAATGGCTCTCACGTCCACATACTTTATCCAAACATCTTCAAACTTTATGAGCATGATCAGGGCTCTGCCCTGAACGCCTCCATATGTCAAACTCCCGCCTTGCTCGTGGCGTCCCCTGCTGGTAACAGGAAATGACCTATTTTTACTCTGAAGTGTACTGCTCCTTAATAGTTGACACCATCGGCTTGGTTTCTGCTCTACAACCTTCCCAACTACTTGGTGAAGCTACATTATAAAGGCCGTGAAGCTGGGTGCAATGGCATCTGTGTGGCGGCGCGGCAACTGACGATCCCTCGCCGTGAAATTACGTTTGGATTTGTAATGACCTTAACCACCTCCTATGATCCTAAAAATTCATACACACGTTCTTGGGGGCTGGTCCTAGACTCTGATGGGGTTTTTGTAATTGGGCGGGGCAAAATGGCTCAACGGCGCCCCCTTGAACATTTAAAATACCCCTCTCCATATGGGTTTTTTTGGAATACAAAGATGAAAATCGGTACACATAAAGAACACTTCGGGACGCACAAAAAAGTCTCTTGACACCATGACCTCAACCCAGCAGGAAGTCGGCCATTTTGTTTTTGGCGGCCAAATTTGAGTGCTTTCCACCATTGGTATGCGGATGAACTCGTGCTAGGGATTTCACCCGATCAACTTCATATCTGGTGGACCTCACCTCAAGACCATGATGATCAAAAGTTATAACAGACTTTTCTCTAAGTTAAAGGGCGTGGCCTCTGTGGCTCGCCAAAGTTCGGTGGCGTTTGGTGAATTTGCCATGACATTTTGAATGGCTCTCACGTCCACATACTTTATCCAAACATCTTCAAACTTTATGAGCATGATGAGGGCTCTGCCCTGAATGGCTCCATATGTCAAACTCCCGCCTTACTCGTGGCGCCCCCTGCTGGTAACAGGAAATAACCTGTTTGTACTATGACGTGTACTGGGGAGAAGAGGAGAGGACATAGGATGACTCTGGTACTCTTGGCTGCGCTGGCTGCGACTCCCGTGGGTCGCAAGGGGTGCGAGGGCCCGTCATCGCTGCTTGCAGCTTTAATTAGGGCCCGAGCACCGAGTGGTGCGAAGGCCCTATTGTTTTTCTAATGTTTATTATTATTATTATTATTATTATTATTATTCCTCCCAAACAACTGCATTTTTCAACCCCTTCCCATGCTCTAAAACGCCTGAAATTTTGCACACTCATCAGGTCTGGTGAAAAATTTGATATTTTGTGGTCGTTGTAAATGGGGGGGGCCAAATGGCTCCGCAGCGCCCCCTTGAAATTTTCAAAACCCCCCTCCCATTGGGCTTAGTTTGTCATAGGTGCATGAAAATTGGTACACATGTTGATCATACCGAGACACACCAAAAAGTCTCTTGACACCATGACCTCAACCCAACAGGAAGTCCGCCATTGTGGTCGGAAGTTGGCGATTTTGGCGAATTACACCATTGGTATGCGGACGAACTCGTGCTAGGGATTTCACCTGATCCACTTCATATTTGGTGGACCTCACCTCAAGACCATGATGATCAAAAGTTATTCAAGGCTTTTCTCTAAGTTAAAGGGCGTGGCCTCTGTGGCCCGCCAAAGTTTGATGGCGTTTGGTGAATTTTCCATGACATTTTGAATGGCTCTCACGTCCACATACTTTATCCAAACATCTTCAAACTTCATGAGCTTGATCAGGGCTCTGCCCTGAACGCCTCCATATGTCAAACTCCCGCCTTACTCGTGGCGTCCCCTGCTGGTAACAGGAAATGACCTATTCTTACTCTGAAGTGTACTGCTCCTTAATAGTTGACACCATCGGCTTGGTTTCTGCTCTACAACCTTCCCAACTACTTGGTGAAGCTACATTATAAAGGCCGTGAAGCTGGGTGCAATGGCATCTGTGTGGCGGCGCGGCAACTGACGATCCCTCGCCGTGAAATTACGTTTGGATTTGTAATGACCTTAACCACCTCCTATGATCCTAAAAATTCATACACACGTTCTTGGGGGCTGGTCCTAGACTCTGATGGGGTTTTTGTAATTGGGCGGGGCAAAATGGCTCAACGGCGCCCCCTTGAAGATTTAAAATACCCCTCTCCATATGGGTTTTTTTGGAGTATGAAGATGAAAATCGGTACACATAAAGAACACTTCCAGACGCAAAAAAAAGTCTCTTGACACCATGACCTCAACCCAGCAGGAAGTCGACCATTTTGTTTTTGGCGGCCAAATTTCACTGCTTTCCACCACTGGTATGCGGAAGAACTCGTGCTAGGGATTTCACCCGATCAACTTCATATCTGGTGGACCTCACCTCAAGACCATGATGATCAAAAGCTATAAGAGACTTTTCTCTAAGTTAAAGGGCGTGGCCTCTGTGGCTCGCCAAAGTTCGATGGCGTTTGGTGAATTTGCCATGACATTTTGAATGGCTCTCACATCCACATACTTTATCCAAACATCGTCAAACTTCATGAGCATGATGAGGGCTCTGCCCTGAACGCCTCCATATGTCAAACTCCCGCCTTACTCGTGGCGCCCCCTGCTGGTAACAGGAAATAACCTGTTTGTACTATGACGTGTACTGGGGAGAAGAGGAGAGGACATAGGAGGACTCTGGTACTCTTGGCTGCGCCGGCTGCGACTCCCGCGGGTCGCAAGGGGTGCGAGGGCCCGTCATCGCTGCTTGCAGCTTTAATTATTATTATTATTATTATTATTATTATTCCTCCCAAACAACTGCATTTTTCAACCCCTTCCCATGCTCTAAAACGCCTGAAATTTTGCACACTCATCAGGTCTGGTGAAAAATTTGATATTTTGTGGTCGTTGTAAATGGGGGGGGCAAAATGGCTCCGCAGCGCCCCCTTGAAATTTTCAAAACCCCCCTCCCATTGGGCTTAGTTTGTCATAGGTGCATGAAAATTGGTACACATGTTGATCATACCGAGACACACCAAAAAGTCTCTTGACACCATGACCTCAACCCAACAGGAAGTCCGCCATTGTGGTCGGAAGTTGGCGATTTTGGCGAATTACACCATTGGTATGCGGACGAACTCGTGCTAGGGATTTCACCCGATCCACTTCATATTTGGTGGACCTCACCTCAAGACCATGATGATCAAAAGTTATAACAGAGGTTTCTCTAAGTTAAAGGGCGTGGCCTCTGTGGCCCGCCAAAGTTTGGTGGCGTTTGGTGAATTTGCCATGACATTTTGAATGGCTCTCACGTCCACATACTTTATCCAAACATCTTCAAACTTTATGAGCATGATCAGGGCTCTGCCCTGAACGCCTCCATATGTCAAACTCCCGCCTTACTCGTGGCGTCCCCTGCTGGTAACAGGAAATGACCTATTTTTACTCTGAAGTGTACTGCTCCTTAATAGTTGACACCATCGGCTCCGTTTCTGCTCTACAACCTTCCCAACTACTTGGTGAAGCTACATTATAAAGGCCGTGAAGCTGGGTGCAATGGCATCTGTGTGGCGGCGCGGCAACTGACGATCCCTCGCCGTGAAATTACGTTTGGATTTGTAATGACCTTAACCACCTCCTATGATCCTAAAAATTCATACACACGTTCTTGGGGGCTGGTCCTAGACTCTGATGGGGTTTTTGTAATTGGGCGGGGCAAAATGGCTCAACGGCGCCCCCTTGAAGATTTAAAATACCCCTCTCCATATGGGTTTTTTTGGAGTACGAAGATGAAAATCAGTACACATAAAGAACACTTTGGGACGCACAAAAAAGTCTCTTGACACCATGACCTCAACCCAGCAGGAAGTCAGCCATTTTGTTTTTGGCGGCCAAATTTGAGTGCTTTCCACCATTGGTATGCGGATGAACTCGTGCTAGGGATTTCACCCGATCGACTTCATATCTGGTGGACCTCACCTCAAGACCATGATGATCAAAAGTTATAACAGACTTTTCTCTAAGTTAAAGGGCGTGGCCTCTGTGGCTCGCCAAAGTTCGGTGGCGTTTGGTGAATTTGCCATGACATTTTGAATGGCTCTCACGTCCACATACTTTATCCAAACATCTTCAAACTTTATGAGCATGATGAGGGCTCTGCCCTGAACAGCTCCATATGTCAAACCCCCGCCTTACTCGTGGCGCCCCCTGCTGGTAACAGGAAATAACCTGTTTGTACTATGATGTGTACTGGGGAGAAAGGAGAGGACATAGGGGGACTCTGGTACTTGGCTGCGCCGGCTGCGACTCCCGCGGGTCGCAAGAGGTGCGAGGGCCCGTCATCGCTGCTTGCAGCTTTAATTAGGGCCCGAGCACCGAGTGGTGCCAAGGCCCTATTGTTTTTCTAATGTTTATTATTATTATTAGGGCCCGAGCACCGAGTGGTGCGAAGGCCCTATTGTTTTTCTAATGTTTATTAGGGCCCGAGCACCGAGTGGTGCGAAGGCCCTATTGTTTTTCTAATGTTTATTATTATTATTATTAGGGCCCGAGCACCGAGTGGTGCGAAGGCCCTATTGTAATTCTAATGTTTATTATTATTATTATTATTATTATTAGGGCCCGAGCACCGAGTGGTGCGAAGGCCCTATTGTAATTCTAATGTTTATTATTATTATTATTATTTGTCCTCCCAAACAACTGCATTTTTCAACCCCTTCCCATGCTCTAAAACGCCTGAAATTTTGCACACTCATCAGGTCTGGTGAAAAATTTGATATTTTGTGGTCGTTGTAAATGGGGGGGGCAAAATGGCTCCGCAGCGCCCCCTTGAAATTTTCAAAACCCCCCTCCCATTGGGCTTAGTTTGTCATAGGTGCATGAAAATTGGTACACATGTTGATCATACCGAGACACACCAAAAAGCCTCTTGACACCATGACCTCAACCCAACAGGAAGTCCGCCATTGTGGTCGGAAGTTGGCGATTTTGGCGAATTACACCATTGGTATGCGGACGAACTCGTGCTAGGGATTTCACCCGATCCACTTCATATTTGGTGGACCTCACCTCAAGACCATGATGATCAAAAGTTATCACAGAGTTTTCTCTAAGTTAAAGGGCGTGGCCTCTGTGGCCCGCCAAAGTTCGGTGGCGTTTGGTGAATTTGCCATGACATTTTGAATGGCTCTCCCGTCCACATACTTTATCCAAACATCTTCAAACTTTATGAGCATGATCAGGGCTCTGCCCTGAACGCCTCCATATGTCAAACTCCCGCCTTACTCGTGGCGTCCCCTGCTGGTAACAGGAAATGACCTATTTTTACTCTGAAGTGTACTGCTCCTTAATAGTTGACACTATCGGCTTCGTTTCTGCTCTACAACCTTCCCAACTACTTGGTGAAGCTACATTATAAAGGCCGTGAAGCTGGGTGCAATGGTATCTGTGTGGCGGCGCGGCAACTGACGATCCCTCGCCATGAAATTACGTTTGGATTTGTAATGACCTTAACCACCTCCTATGATCATAAAAATTCATACACACGTTCTTGGGGGCTGGTCCTAGACTCTGATGGGGTTTTTGTAATTGGGCGGGGCAAAGTGGCTCAACTGCGCCCCCTTGAAAATTTAAAATACCCCTCTCCATATGGGTTTTTTTGGAGTATGAAGATGAAAATCGGTACACATAAAGAACACTTCCAGACGCACAAAAAAGTCTCTTGACACCATGACCTCAACCTAGCAGGAAGTCAGCCATTTTGTTTTTGGCGGCCAAATTTCAGTGCTTTCCACCATTGGTATGCGGATGAACTCGTGCTAGGGATTTCACCCGATCCACTTCATATCTGGTGGACCTCACCTCAAGACCATGATGATCAAAAGTTATAACAGACTTTTCTCTAAGTTAAAGGGCGTGGCCTCTGTGGCTCGCCAAAGTTCGGTGGCGTTTGGTGAATTTGCCATGACATTTTGAATGGCTCTCACGTCCACATACTTTATCCAAACATCTTCAAACTTCATGAGCATGATGAGGGCTCTGCCCTGAACGCCTCCATATGTCAAACTCCCGCCTTACTCGTGGCGCCCCCTGCTGGTAACAGGAAATAACCTGTTTGTACTATGAAGTGTACTGGGGAGAAGAGGAGAGGACATAGGAGGACTCTGGTACTCATGGCTGTGCCGGCTGCGACTCCCGCGGGTCGCAAGGGGTGCGAGGGCCCGTCATCGCTGCTTGCAGCTTTAATTATTATTATTATTATTATTTGTCCTCCCAAACAACTGCATTTTTCAACCCCTTCCCATGCTCTAAAACGCCTGAAATTTTGCACAGTCATCAGGTCTGGTGAAAAATTTGATATTTTGTGGTCGTTGTAAATGGGGGGGGCAAAATGGCTCCGCAGCGCCCCCTTGAAATTTTCAAAACCCCCCTCCCATTGGGCTTAGTTTGTCATAGGTGCATGAAAATTGGTACACATGTTGATCATACCGAGACACACCAAAAAGTCTCTTGACACCATGACCTCAACCCAACAGGAAGTCCGCCATTGTGGTCGGAAGTTGGCGATTTTGGCGAATTACACCATTGGTATGCGGACGAACTCGTGCTAGGGATTTCACCTGATCCACTTCATATTTGGTGGACCTCACCTCAAGACCATGATGATCAAAAGTTATAACAGACTTTTCTCTAAGTTAAAGGGCGTGGCCTCTGCGGCCCGCCAAAGTTTGGTGGCGTTTGGTGAATTTGCCATGACATTTTGAATGGCTCTCACGTCCACATACTTTATCCAAACATCTTCAAACTTTATGAGCATGATGAAGGCTCTGCCCTGAACGCCTCCATATGTCAAACTCCCGCCTTACTCGTGGCGTCCCCTGCTGGTAACAGGAAATGACCTATTTTTACTCTGAAGTGTACTGCTCCTTAATAGTTGACACCATCGGCTTCGTTTCTGCTCTACAACCTTCCCAACTACTTGGTGAAGCTACATTATAAAGGCCGTGAAGCTGGGTGCAATGGCATCTGTGTGGCGGCGCGGCAACTGACGATCCCTCGCCGTGAAATTACGTTTGGATTTGTAATGACCTTAACCACCTCCTATGATCCTAAAAATTCATACACACGTTCTTGGGGGCTGGTCCTAGACTCTGATCGGGTTTTTGTATTTGGGCGGGGCAAAATGGCTCAACGGCGCCCCCTTGAAGATTTAAAATACCCCTCTCCATATGGGTTTTTTTGGAATACGAAGATGAAAATCAGTACACATAAAGAACACTTCGGGACGCACAAAAAAGTCTCTTGACACCATGACCTCAACCCAGCAGGAAGTCGGCCATTTTGTTTTTGGCGGCCAAATTTGAGTGCTTTCCACCATTGGTATGCGGATGAACTCGTGCTAGGGATTTCACCCGATCAACTTCATATCTGGTGGACCTCACCTCAAGACCATGATGATCAAAAGTTATAACAGACTTTTCTCTAAGTTAAAGGGCGTGGCCTCTGTGGCTCGCCAAAGTTCGGTGGCGTTTGGTGAATTTGCCATGACATTTTGAATGGCTCTCACGTCCACATACTTTATCCAAACATCTTCAAACTTTATGAGCATGATGAGGGCTCTGCCCTGAACAGCTCCATATGTCAAACTCCCGCCTTACTCGTGGCGCCCCCTGCTGGTAACAGGAAATAACCTGTTTGTACTATGAAGTGTACTGGGGAGAAGAGTAGAGGACATAGGAGGACACTGGTACTCATGGCTGTGCCGGCTGCGACTCCCGCGGGTCGCAAGGGGTGCGAGGGCCCGTCATCGCTGCTTGCAGCTTTAATTATTATTATTATTATTATTATTATTCCTCCCAAACAACTGCATTTTTCAACCCCTTCCCATGCTCTAAAACGCCTGAAATTTTGCACACTCATCAGGTCTGGTGAAAAATTTGATATTTTGTGGTCCTTGTAAATGGGGGGGGCAAAATGGCTCCGCAGCGCCCCCTTGAAATTTTCAAAACCCCCCTCCCATTGGGCTTAGTTTGTCATAGGTGCATGAAAATTGGTACACATGTTGATCATACCGAGACACACCAAAAAGTCTCTTGACACCATGACCTCAACCCAACAGGAAGTCCGCCATTGTGGTCGGAAGTTGGCGATTTTGGCGAATTACACCATTGGTATGCGGACGAACTCGTGCTAGGGATTTCACCTGATCCACTTCATATTTGGTGGACTTCACCTCAAGACCATGATGATCAAAAGTTATCACAGAGTTTTCTCTAAGTTAAAGGGCGTGGCCTCTGTGGCCCGCCAAAGTTTGGTGGCGTTTGGTGAATTTTCCATGACATTTTGAATGGCTCTCACGTCCACATACTTTATCCAAACATCTTCAAACTTTATGAGCATGATCAGGGCTCTGCCCTGAACGCCTCCATATGTCAAAGTCCCGCCTTACTCGTGGCGTCCCCTGCTGGTAACAGGAAATGACCTATTTTTACTCTGAAGTGTACTGCTCCTTAATAGTTGACACCATCGGCTTGGTTTCTGCTCTACAACCTTCCCAACTACTTGGTGAAGCTACATTATAAAGGCTGTGAAGCTGGGTGCAATGGCATCTGTCTGGCGGCGCGGCAACTGACGATCCCTCGCCGTGAAATTACGTTTGGATTTGTAATGACCTTAACCACCTCCTATGATCCTAAAAATTCATACACACGTTCTTGGGGGCTGGCCCTAGACTCTGATGGGGTTTTTGTAATTGGGCGGGGCAAAATGGCTCAACGGCGCCCCCTTGAAGATTTAAAATACCCCTCTCCATATGGGTTTTTTTGGAATACGAAGATGAAAATCAGTACACATAAAGAACACTTCGGGACGCACAAAAAAGTCTCTTGACACCATGACCTCAACCCAGCAGGAAGTCAGCCATTTTGTTTTTGGCGGCCAAATTTGAATGCTTTCCACCATTGGTATGCGGATGAACTCGTGCTAGGGATTTCACCCGATCAGCTTCATATCTGGTGGACCTCACCTCAAGACCATGATGATCAAAAGTTATCACAGAGTTTTCTCTAAGTTACAGGGTGTGGCCTCTGTGGCCCGCCAAAGTTTGGTGGCGTTTGGTGAATTTGCCATGACATTTTGAATGGCTCTCACATCCACATACTTTATCCAAACATCTTCAAACTTCATGAGCATGATGAGGGCTCTGCCCTGAACGCCTCCATATGTCAAACGCCCGCCTTACTCGTGGCGCCCCCTGCTGGTAACAGGAAATAACCTGTTTGTACTATGAAGTGTACTGGGGAGAAGAGGAGAGGACATAGGAGGACTCTGGTACTCATGGCTGTGCCGGCTGCGACTCCCGCGGGTCGCAAGGGGTGCGAGGGCCCGTCATCGCTGCTTGCAGCTTTAATTATTATTAGGGCCCGAGCACCGAGTGGTGCGAAGGCCCTATTGTAATTCTAATGTTTATTATTATTATTATTATTATTATTTGTCCTCCCAAACAACTGCATTTTTCAACCCCTTCCCATGCTCTAAAACGCCTGAAATTTTGCACACTCATCAGGTCTGGTGAAAAATTTGATATTTTGTGGTCCTTGTAAATGGGGGGGGCAAAATGGCTCCGCAGCGCCCCCTTGAAATTTTCAAAACCCCCCTCCCATTGGGCTTAGTTTGTCATAGGTGCATGAAAATTGGTACACATGTTGATCATACCGAGACACACCAAAAAGTCTCTTGACACCATGACCTCAACCCAACAGGAAGTCCGCCATTGTGGTCGGAAGTTGGCGATTTTGGCGAATTACACCATTGGTATGCGGACGAACTCGTGCTAGGGATTTCACCCGATCCACTTCATATTTGGTGGACCTCACCTCAAGACCATGATGATCAAAAGTTATCACAGAGTTTTCTCTAAGTTAAAGGGCGTGGCCTCTGTGGCCCGCCAAAGTTTGGTGGCGTTTGGTGAATTTGCCATGACATTTTGACTGGCTCTCACGTCCACATACTTTATCCAAACATCTTCAAACTTTATGAGCATGATCAGGGCTCTGCCCTGAACGCCTCCATATGTCAAACTCCCGCCTTACTCGTGGCGTCCCCTGCTGGTAACAGGAAATGACCTATTTTTACTCTGAAGTGTACTGCTCCTTAATAGTTGACACCATCGGCTTGGTTTCTGCTCTACAACCTTCCCAACTACTTGGTGAAGCTACATTATAAAGGCCGTGAAGCTGGGTGCAATGGCATCTGTATGGCGGCGCGGCAACTGACGATCCCTCGCCGTGAAATTACGTTTGGATTTGTAATGACCTTAACCACCTCCTATGATCCTAAAAATTCATACACACGTTCTTGGGGGCTGGTCCTAGACTCTGATGGGGTTTTTGTAATTGGGCGGGGCAAAATGGCTCAACGGCGCCCCCTTGAAGATTTAAAATACCCCTCTCCATATGGGTTTTTTTGGAATACAAAGATGAAAATCGGTACACATAAAGAACACTTCGGAATGCACAAAAAAGTCTCTTGACACCATGACCTCAACCCAGCAGGAAGTCAGCCATTTTGTTTTTGGCGGCCAAATTTGAGTGCTTTCCACCATTGGTATGCGGATGAACTCGTGCTAGGGATTTCACCCGATCAACTTCATATCTGGTGGACCTCACCTCAAGACCATGATGATCAAAAGTTATAAGAGACTTTTCTCTAAGTTAAAGGGCGTGGCCTCTGTGGCTCGCCAAAGTTCGGTGGCGTTTGGTGAATTTGCCATGACATTTTGAATGGCTCTCACGTCCACATACTTTATCCAAACATCTTCAAACTTTATGAGCATGATGAGGGCTCTGCCCTGAACGGCTCCATATGTCAAACTCCCGCCTTACTCGTGGCGCCCCCTGCTGGTAACAGGAAATAACCTGTTTGTACTATGACGTGTACTGGGGAGAAGAGGAGAGGACATAGGATGACTCTGGTACTTGGCTGCGCTGGCTGCGACTCCCGCGGGTCGCAAGGGGTGCGAGGGCCCGTCATCGCTGCTTGCAGCTTTAATTATTATTATTATTATTATTATTCCTCCCAAACAACTGCATTTTTCAACCCCTTCCCATGCTCTAAAACGCCTGAAATTTTGCACACTCATCAGGTCTGGTGAAAAATTTGATATTTTGTGGTCGTTGTAAATGGGGGGGGCCAAATGGCTCCGCAGCGCCCCCTTGAAATTTTCAAAACCCCCCTCCCATTGGGCTTAGTTTGTCATAGGTGCATGAAAATTGGTACACATGTTGATCATACCGAGACACACCAAAAAGTCTCTTGACACCATGACCTCAACCCAACAGGAAGTCCGCCATTGTGGTCGGAAGTTGGCCATTTTGGCGAATTACACCATTGGTATGCGGACGAACTCGTGCTAGGGATTTCACCCGATCCACTTCATATTTGGTGGACCTCACCTCAAGACCATGATGATCAAAAGTTATTCAAGGCTTTTCTCTAAGTTAAAGGGCGTGGCCTCTGTGGCCCGCCAAAGTTTGATGGCGTTTGGTGAATTTTCCATGACATTTTGAATGGCTCTCACGTCCACATACTTTATCCAAACATCTTCAAACTTCATGAGCTTGATCAGGGCTCTGCCCTGAACGCCTCCATATGTCAAACTCCCGCCTTACTCGTGGCGTCCCCTGCTGGTAACAGGAAATGACCTATTCTTACTCTGAAGTGTACTGCTCCTTAATAGTTGACACCATCGGCTTGGTTTCTGCTCTACAACCTTCCCAACTACTTGGTGAAGCTACATTATAAAGGCCGTGAAGCTGGGTGCAATGGCATCTGTGTGGCGGCGCGGCAACTGACGATCCCTCGCCGTGAAATTACGTTTGGATTTGTAATGACCTTAACCACCTCCTATGATCCTAAAAATTCATACACACGTTCTTGGGGGCTGGTCCTAGACTCTGATGGGGTTTTTGTAATTGGGCGGGGCAAAATGGCTCAACGGCGCCCCCTTGAAGATTTAAAATACCCCTCTCCATATGGGTTTTTTTGGAGTATGAAGATGAAAATCGGTACACATAAAGAACACTTCCAGACGCAAAAAAAAGTCTCTTGACACCATGACCTCAACCCAGCAGGAAGTCGACCATTTTGTTTTTGGCGGCCAAATTTCACTGCTTTCCACCACTGGTATGCGGATGAACTCGTGCTAGGGATTTCACCCGATCAACTTCATATCTGGTGGACCTCACCTCAAGACCATGATGATCAAAAGTTATAAGAGACTTTTCTCTAAGTTAAAGGGCGTGGCCTCTGTGGCTCGCCAAAGTTCGATGGCGTTTGGTGAATTTGCCATGACATTTTGAATGGCTCTCACATCCACATACTTTATCCAAACATCGTCAAACTTCATGAGCATGATGAGGGCTCTGCCCTGAACGGCTCCATATGTCAAACTCCCGCCTTACTCGTGGCGCCCCCTGCTGGTAACAGGAAATAACCTGTTTGTACTATGACGTGTACTGGGGAGAAGAGGAGAGGACATAGGAGGACTCTGGTACTCTTGGCTGCGCCGGCTGCGACTCCCGCGGGTCGCAAGGGGTGCGAGGGCCCGTCATCGCTGCTTGCAGCTTTAATTAGGGCCCGAGCACCGAGTGGTGCGAAGGCCCTATTGTTTTTCTAATTAGGGCCCGAGCACCGAGTGGTGCGAAGGCCCTATTGTTTTTGTAATGTTTATTATTATTATTATTATTATTATTATTATTAGGGCCCGAGCACCGAGTGGTGCGAAGGCCCTATTGTAATTCTAATGTTTATTAGGGCCCGAGCACCGAGTGGTGCGAAGGCCCTATTGTAATTCTAATGTTTATTATTATTATTATTATTATTATTTGTCCTCCCAAACAACTGCATTTTTCGACCCCTTCCCATGCTCTAAAACGCCTGAAATTTTGCACACTCATCAGGTCTGGTGAAAAATTTGATATTTTGTGGTCGTTGTAAATGGGCGGGGCAAAATGGCTCCGCAGCGCCCCCTTGAAATTTTCAAAACCCCCCTCCCATTGGGCTTAGTTTGTCATAGGTGCATGAAAATTGGTACACATGTTGATCATACCGAGACACACCAAAAAGTCTCTTGACACCATGACCTCAACCCAACAGGAAGTCCGCCATTGTGGTCGGAAGTTGGCGATTTTGGCGAATTACACCATTGGTATGCGGACGAACTCGTGCTAGGGATTTCACCCGATCCACTTCATATTTGGTGGACCTCACCTCAAGACCATGATGATCAAAAGTTATAACAGAGTTTTCTCTAAGTTAAAGGGCGTGGCCTCTGTGGCCCGCCAAAGTTTGGTGGCGTTTGGTGAATTTGCCATGACATTTTGAATGGCTCTCACGTCCACATACTTTATCCAAACATCTTCAAACTTTATGAGCATGATCAGGGCTCTGCCCTGAACGCCTCCATATGTCAAACTCCCGCCTTACTCGTGGCGTCCCCTGCTGGTAACAGGAAATGACCTATTTTTACTCTGAAGTGTACTGCTCCTTAATAGTTGACACCATCGGCTTGGTTTCTGCTCTACAACCTTCCCAACTACTTGGTGAAGCTACATTATAAAGGCCGTGAAGCTGGGTGCAATGGCATCTGTGTGGCGGCGCGGCAACTGACGATCCCTCGCCGTGAAATTACGTTTGGATTTGTAATGACCTTAACCACCTCCTATGATCCTAAAAATTCATACACACGTTCTTGGGGGCTGGTCCTAGACTCTGATGGGGTTTTTGTAATTGGGCGGGGCAAAATGGCTCAACGGCGCCCCCTTGAAGATTTAAAATACCCCTCTCCATATGGGTTTTTTTGGAATACAAAGATGAAAATCAGTACACATAAAGAACACTTCGGGACGCACAAAAAAGTCTCTTGACACCATGACCTCAATCCAGCAGGAAGTCAGCCATTTTGTTTTTGGCGGCCAAATTTGAGTGCTTTCCACCATTGGTATGCGGATGAACTCGTGCTAGGGATTTCACCCGATCAACTTCATATCTGGTGGACCTCACCTCAAGACCATGATGATCAAAAGTTATAACAGACTTTTCTCTAAGTTAAAGGGTGTGGCCTCTGTGGCTCGCCAAATTTCGGTGGCGTTTGGTGAATTTGCCATGACATTTTGAATGGCTCTCACGTCCACATACTTTATCCAAACATCTTCAAACTTTATGAGCATGATGAGGGCTCTGCCCTGAACGCCTCCATATGTCAAACTCCCGCCTTACTCGTGGCGCCCCTTGCTGGTAACAGGAAATAACCTGTTTGTACTATGACGTGTACTGGGGAGAAGAGGAGAGGAAATAGGGGGACTCTGGTACTTGGCTGCGCCGGCTGCGACTCCCGCGGGTCGCAAGGGGTGCGAGGGCCCGTCATCGCTGCTTGCAGCTTTAATTATTATTATTATTATTATTATTATTATTATTATTCCTCCCAAACAACTGCATTTTTCAACCCCTTCCCATGCTCTAAAACGCCTGAAATTTTGCACAGTCATCAGGTCTGGTGAAAAATTTGATATTTTGTGGTCGTTGTAAATGGGGGGGGCAAAATGGCTCCGCAGCGCCCCCTTGAAATTTTCAAAACCCCCCTCCCATTGGGCTTAGTTTGTCATAGGTGCATGAAAATTGGTACACATGTTGATCATACCGAGACACACCAAAAAGTCTCTTGACACCATGACCTCAACCCAACAGGAAGTCCGCCATTGTGGTCGGAAGTTGGCGATTTTGGCGAATTACACCATTGGTATGCGGATGAACTCGTGCTAGGGATTTCACCCGATCCACTTCATATTTGGTGGACCTCACCTCAAGACCATGATGATCAAAAGTTATCACAGAGTTTTCTCTAAGTTAAAGGGCGTGGCCTCTGTGGCCCGCCAAAGTTTGGTGGTGTTTGGTGAATTTGCCATGACATTTTGAATGGCTCTCACGTCCACATACTTTATCCAAACATCTTCAAACTTTATGAGCATGATCAGGGCTCTGCCCTGAACGCCTCCATATGTCAAACTCCCGCCTTACTCGTGGCGTCCCCTGCTGGTAACAGGAAATGACCTATTTTTACTCTGAAGTGTACTGCTCCTTAATAGTTGACACCATCGGCTTGGTTTCTGCTCTACAACCTTCCCAACTACTTGGTGAAGCTACATTATAAAGGCCGTGAAGCTGGGTGCAATGGCATCTGTGTGGCAGCGCGGCAACTGACGATCCCTCGCCGTGAAATTACGTTTGGATTTGTAATGACCTTAACGACCTCCTATGATCCTACAAATTCATACACACGTTCTTGGGGGCTGGTCCTAGACTCTGATGGGGTTTTTGTAATTGGGCGGGGCAAAATGGCTCAACGGCGCCCCCTTGAAGATTTAAAATACCCCTCTCCATATGGGTTTTTTTGGAATAAAAAGATGAAAATCAGTACACATAAAGAACACTTCCAGACGCACAAAAAAGTCTCTTGACACCATGACCTCAACCCAGCAGAAAGTCAGCCATTTTGTTTTTGGCGGCCAAATTTGAGTGCTTTCCACCATTGGTATGCGGATGAACTCGTGCTAGGGATTTCACCCGATCAACTTCATATCTGGTGGACCTCACCTCAAGACCATGATGATCAAAAGTTATAAGAGCCTTTTCTCTAAGTTAAAGGGTGTGGCCTCTGTGGCTCGCCAATGTTCGGTGGCGTTTGGTGAATTTGCCATGACATTTTGAATGGCTCTCACGTCCACATACTTTATCCAAACATCTTCAAACTTTATGAGCATGATGAGGGCTCTTCCCTGAACAGCTCCATATGTCAAACCCCCGCCTTACTCGTGGCGCCCCCTGCTGGTAACAGGAAATAACCTGTTTGTACTATGACGTGTACTGGGGAGAAGAGGAGAGGACATAGGGGGACTCTGGTACTTGGCTGCGTCGGCTGCGACTCCGGCGGGTCGCAAGGGGTGCGAGGGCCCGTCATCGCTGCTTGCAGCTTTAATTATTATTATTATTTGTCCTCCCAAACAACTGCATTTTTCAACCCCTTCCCATGCTCTAAAACGCCTGAAATTTTGCACACTCATCAGGTCTGGTGAAAAATTTGATATTTTGTGGTCGTTTTAAATGGGGGGGGCCAAATGGATCCGCAGCGCCCCCTTGAAATTTTCAAAAACCCCCTCCCATTGGGCTTAGTTTGTCATAGGTGCATGAAAATTGGTACACATGTTGATCATACCGAGACACACCAAAAAGTCTCTTGACACCATGACCTCAACCCAACAGGAAGTCCGCCATTGTGGTCGGAAGTTGGCCATTTTGGCGAATTACACCATTGGTATGCGGACGAACTCGTGCTAGGGATTTCACCTGATCCACTTCATATTTGGTGGACCTCACCTCAAGACCATGATGATCAAAAGTTATTAAAGGCTTTTCTCTAAGTTAAAGGGCGTGGCCTCTGTGGCCCGCCAAAGTTTGATGGCGTTTGGTGAATTTTCCATGACATTTTGAATGGCTCTCACGTCCACATACTTTATCCAAACATCTTCAAACTTTATGAGCGTGATGAGGGCTCTGCCCTGAACGCCTCCATATGTCAAACTCCCGCCTTACTCGTGGCGTCCCCTGCTGGTAACAGGAAATGACCTATTTTTACTCTGAAGTGTACTGCTCCTTAATAGTTGACACCATCGGCTTGGTTTCTGCTCTACAACCTTCCCAACTACTTGGTGAAGCTACATTATAAAGGCCGTGAAGCTGGGTGCAATGGCATCTGTGTGGCGGCGCGGCAACTGACGATCCCTCGCCGTGAAATTACGTTTGGATTTGTAATGACCTTAACCACCTCCTATGATCATAAAAATTCATACACACGTTCTTGGGGGCTGGTCCTAGACTCTGATGGGGTTTTTGTAATTGGGCGGGGCAAAGTGGCTCAACTGCGCCCCCTTGAAAATTTAAAATACCCCTCTCCATATGGGTTTTTTTGGAGTATGAAGATGAAAATCGGTATACATAAAGAACACTTCCAGACGCACAAAAAAGTCTCTTGACACCATGACCTCAACCCAGCAGGAAGTCGACCATTTTGTTTTTGGCGGCCAAATTTCACTGCTTTCCACCACTGGTATGCGGATGAACTCGTGCTAGGGATTTCACCCGATCAACTTCATATCTGGTGGACCTCACCTCAAGACCATGATGATCAAAAGTTATAAGAGACTTTTCTCTAAGTTAAAGGGCGTGGCCTCTGTGGCTCGCCAAAGTTCGATGGCGTTTGGTGAATTTGCCATGACATTTTGAATGGCTCTCACATCCACATACTTTATCCAAACATCGTCAAACTTCATGAGCATGATGAGGGCTCTGCCCTGAACGCCTCCATATGTCAAACTCCCGCCTTACTCGTGGCGCCCCCTGCTGGTAACAGGAAATAACCTGTTTGTACTATGACGTGTACTGGGGAGAAGAGGAGAGGACATAGGAGGACTCTGGTACTCTTGGCTGCGCCGGCTGCGACTCCCGCGGGTCGCAAGGGGTGCGAGGGCCCGTCATCGCTGCTTGCAGCTTTAATTAGGGCCCGAGCACCGAGTGGTGCGAAGGCCCTATTGTAATTCTAATGTTTATTATTATTATTATTTGTCCTCCCAAACAACTGCATTTTTCAACCCCTTCCCATGCTCTAAAACGCCTGAAATTTTGCACACTCATCAGGTCTGGTGAAAAATTTGATATTTTGTGGTCGTTGTAAATGGGGGGGGCCAAATGGCTCCGCAGCGCCCCCTTGAAATTTTCAAAACCCCCCTCCCATTGGGCTTAGTTTGTCATAGGTGCATGAAAATTGGTACACATGTTGATCATACCGAGACACACCAAAAAGTCTCTTGACACCATGACCTCAACCCAACAGGAAGACCGCCATTGTGGTCGGAAGTTGGCGATTTTGGCGAATTACACCATTGGTATGCGGACGAACTCGTGCTAGGGATTTCACCCGATCCACTTCATATTTGGTGGACCTCACCTCAAGACCATGATGATCAAAAGTTATCACAGAGTTTTCTCTAAGTTAAAGGGCGTGGCCTCTGTGGCCCGCCAAAGTTTGGTGGCGTTTGGTGAATTTGCCATGACATTTTGAATGGCTCTCACTTCCACATACTTTATCCAAACATCTTCAAACTTTATGAGCATGATCAGGGCTCTGCCCTGAACGCCTCCATATGTCAAACTCCCACCTTACTCGTGGCGTCCCCTGCTGGTAACAGGAAATGACCTATTTTTACTCTGAAGTGTACTGCTCCTTAATAGTTGACACCATCGGCTTGGTTTCTGCTCTACAACCTTCCCAACTACTTGGTGAAGCTACATTATAAAGGCCGTGAAGCTGGGTGCAATGGCATCTGTGTGGCGGCGCGGCAACTGACGATCCCTCGCCGTGAAATTACGTTTGGATTTGTAATGACCTTAACCACCTCCTATGATCATAAAAATTCATACACACGTTCTTGGGGGCTGGTCCTAGACTCTGATGGGGTTTTTGTAATTGGGCGGGGCAAAATGGCTCAACGGCGCCCCCTTGAAGATTTAAAATACCCCTCTCCATATGGGTTTTTTTGGAATACAAAGATGAAAATCAGTACACATAAAGAACACTTCGGGACGCACAAAAAAGTCTCTTGACACCATGACCTCAACCCAGCAGGAAGTCAGCCATTTTGTTTTTGGCGGCCAAATTTGAGTGCTTTCCACCATTGGTATGCGGATGAACTCGTGCTAGGGATTTCACCCGATCAACTTCATATCTGGTGGACCTCACCTCAAGACCATGATGATCAAAAGTTATAACAGAATTTTCTCTAAGTTAAAGGGTGTGGCCTCTGTGGCTCGCCAAAGTTCGGTGGCGTTTGGTGAATTTGCCATGACATTTTGAATGGCTCTCACGTCCACATACTTTATCCAAACATCTTCAAACTTTATGAGCATGATGAGGGCTCTGCCCTGAACGGCTCCATATGTCAAACTCCCGCCTTACTCGTGGCGCCCCCTGCTGGTAACAGGAAATAACCTGTTTGTACTATGACGTGTACTGGGGAGAAGAGGAGAGGACATAGGATGACTCTGGTACTCTTGGCTGCGCCGGCTGCGACTCCCGCGGGTCGCAAGGGGTGCGAGGGCCCGTCATCGCTGCTTGCAGCTTTAATTAGGGCCCGAGCACCGAGTGGTGCGAAGGCCCTATTGTTTTTCTAATGTTTATTATTAGGGCCCGAGCACCGAGTGGTGCGAAGGCCCTATTGTTTTTGTAGTGTTTATTATTATTATTATTATTATTATTAGGGCCCGAGCACCGAGTGGTGCGAAGGCCCTATTGTTTTTGTAATGTTTATTATTATTATTATTATTATTATTATTATTATTAGGGCCCGAGCACCGAGTGGTGCGAAGGCCCTATTGTTTTTCTAATGTTTATTATTAGGGCCCGAGCACCGAGTGGTGCGAAGGCCCTATTGTAATTCTAATGTTTATTATTATTATTATTATTATTATTATTATTATTTGTCCTCCCAAACAACTGCATTTTTCAACCCCTTCCCATGCTTTAAAACGCCTGAAATTTTGCACACTCATCAGGTCTGGTGAAAAATTTGATATTTTGTGGTCGTTGTAAATGGGGGGGGCAAAATGGCTCCGCAGCGCCCCCTTGAAATTTTCAAAACCCCCCTCCCATTGGGCTTAGTTTGTCATAGGTGCATGAAAATTGGTACACATGTTGATTATACCGAGACACACCAAAAAGTCTCTTGACACCATGACCTCAACCCAACAGGAAGTCCGCCATTGTGGTCGGAAGTTGGCGATTTTGGCGAATTACACCATTGGTATGCGGACGAACTCGTGCTAGGGATTTCACCTGATCCACTTCATATTTGGTGGACCTCACCTCAAGACCATGATGATCAAAAGTTATAACAGAGGTTTCTCTAAGTTAAAGGGCGTGGCTACTGTGGCCCGCCAAAGTTTGGTGGCGTTTGGTGAATTTGCCATGACATTTTGAATGGCTCTCACGTCCACATACTTTATCCAAACATCTTCAAACTTTATGAGCATGATCAGGGCTCTTCCCTGAACGCCACCATATGTCAAACTCCCGCCTTACTCGTGGCGCCCCCTGCTGGTAACAGGAAATGACCTATTTTTACTCTGAAGTGTACTGCTCCTTAATAGTTGACACCATCGGCTTCGTTTCTGCTCTACAACCTACCCAACTACTTGGTGAAGCTACATTAGAAAGGCCGTGAAGCTGGGTGCAATGGCATCTGTGTGGCGGCGCGGCAACTGACGATCCCTCGCCGTGAAATTACGTTTGGATTTGTAATGACCTTAACCACCTCCTATGATCATAAAAATTCATACACACGTTCTTGGGGGCTGGTCCTAGACTCTGATGGAGTTTTTATAATTGGGCGGGGCAAAATGGCTCAACGGCGCCCCCTTGAAAATTTAAAATACCCCTCTCCATATGGGTTTTTTTGGAGTTCGAAGATGAAAATCGGTACACATAAAGAACACTTCGGGACGCACAAAAAAGTCTCTTGACACCATGACCTCAACCCAGCAGGAAGTCAGCCATTTCGTTTTTGGCGGCCAAATTTCAGTGCTTTCCACCATTGGTATGCGGATGAACTCGTGCTAGGGATTTCACCCGATCGACTTCATATCTGGTGGACCTCACCTCAAGACCATGATGATCAAAAGTTATAAGAGACTTTTCTCTAAGTTAAAGGGCGTGGCCTCTGTGGCTCGCCAAAGTTCGGTGGCGTTTGGTGAATTTGCCATGACATTTTGAATGGCTCTCACATCCACATACTTTATCCAAACATCTTCAAACTTCATGAGCATGATGAGGGCTCTGCCCTGAACGCCTCCATATGTCAAACTCCCGCCTTACTCGTGGCGCCCCCTGCTGGTAACAGGAAATAACCTGTTTGTACTATGACGTGTACTGGGGAGAAGAGGAGAGGGCATAGGAGGACTCTGGTACTCTTGGCTGCGCCGGCTGCGACTCCCGCGGGTCGCAAGGGGTGCGAGGGCCCGTCATCGCTGCTTGCAGCTTTAATTATTATTATTATTATTATTATTATTATTATTCCTCCCAAACAACTGCATTTTTCAACCCCTTCCCATGCTCTAAAACGCCTGAAATTTTGCACACTCATCAGGTCTGGTGAAAAATTTGATATTTTGTGGTCCTTGTAAATGGGGGGGGCAAAATGGCTCCGCAGCGCCCCCTTGAAATTTTCAAAACCCCCCTCCCATTGGGCTTAGTTTGTCATAGGTGCATGAAAATTGGTACACATGTTGATCATACCGAGACACACCAAAAAGTCTCTTGACACCATGACCTCAACCCAACAGGAAGTCCGCCATTGTGGTCGGAAGTTGGCCATTTTGGCGAATTACACCATTGGTATGCGGACGAACTCGTGCTAGGGATTTCACCCGATCCACTTCATATTTGGTGGACCTCACCTCAAGACCATGATGATCAAAAGTTATCACAGAGTTTTCTCTAAGTTAAAGGGCGTGGCCTCTGTGGCCCGCCAAAGTTTGGTGGCGTTTGGTGAATTTGCCATGACATTTTGAATGGCTCTCACGTCCACATACTTTATCCAAACATCTTCAAACTTTATGAGCATGATCAGGGCTCTGCCCTGAACGCCTCCATATGTCAAAGTCCCGCCTTACTCGTGGCGTCCCCTGCTGGTAACAGGAAATGACCTATTTTTACTCTGGAGTGTACTGCTCCTTAATAGTTGACACCATCGGCTTGGTTTCTGCTCTACAACCTTCCCAACTACTTGGTGAAGCTACATTATAAAGGCCGTGAAGCTGGGTGCAATGGCATCTGTGTGGCGGCGCGGCAACTGACGATCCCTCGCCGTGAAATTACGTTTGGATTTGTAATGACCTTAACCACCTCCTATGATCCTAAAAATTCATACACACGTTCTTGGGGGCTGGCCCTAGACTCTGATGGGGTTTTTGTAATTGGGCGGGGCAAAATGGCTCAACGGCGCCCCCTTGAAGATTTAAAATACCCCTCTCCATATGGGTTTTTTTGGAATACGAAGATGAAAATCAGTACACATAAAGAACACTTCGGGACGCACAAAAAAGTCTCTTGACACCATGACCTCAACCCAGCAGGAAGTCAGCCATTTTGTTTTTGGCGGCCAAATTTGAGTGCTTTCCACCATTGGTATGCGGATGAACTCGTGCTAGGGATTTCACCCGATCAGCTTCATATCTGGTGGACCTCACCTCAAGACCATGATGATCAAAAGTTATCACAGAGTTTTCTCTAAGTTACAGGGTGTGGCCTCTGTGGCCCGCCAAAGTTTGGTGGCGTTTGGTGAATTTGCCATGACATTTTGAATGGCTCTCACATCCACATACTTTATCCAAACATCTTCAAACTTCATGAGCATGATGAGGGCTCTGCCCTGAACGCCTCCATATGTCAAACTCCCGCCTTACTCGTGGCGCCCCCTGCTGGTAACAGGAAATAACCTGTTTGTACTATGAAGTGTACTGGGGAGAAGAGGAGAGGACATAGGAGGACTCTGGTACTCATGGCTGTGCCGGCTGCGACTCCCGCGGGTCGCAAGGGGTGCGAGGGCCCGTCATCGCTGCTTGCAGCTTTAATTATTATTATTCCTCCCAAACAACTGCATTTTTCAACACCTTCCCATGCTCTAAAACGCCTGAAATTTTGCACACTCATCAGGTCTGGTGAAAAATTTGATATTTTGTGGTCGTTGTAAATGGGGGGGGCAAAATGGCTCCGCAGCGCCCCCTTGAAATTTTCAAAACCCCCCTCCCATTGGGCTTAGTTTGTCATAGGTGCATGAAAATTGGTACACATGTTGATCATACCGAGACACACCAAAAAGTCTCTTGCCACCATGACCTCAACCCAACAGGAAGTCCGCCATTGTGGTCGGAAGTTGGCGATTTTGGCGAATTACATCATTGGTATGCGGACGAACTCGTGCTAGGGATTTCACCCGATCCACTTCATATTTAGTGGACCTCACCTCAAGACCATGATGATCAAAAGTTATAACAGAGTTTTCTCTAAGTTAAAGGGCGTGGCCTCTGTGGCCCGCCAAAGTTTGGTGGCGTTTGGTGAATTTGCCATGACATTTTGAATGGCTCTCACGTCCACATACTTTATCCAAACATCTTCAAACTTTATGAGCATGATCAGGGCTCTGCCCTGAACGCCTCCATATGTCAAACTCCCGCCTTACTCGTGGCGTCCCCTGCTGGTAACAGGAAATTACCTATTTTTACTCTGAAGTGTACTGCTCCTTAATAGTTGACACCATCGGCTTTGTTTCTGCTCTACAACCTTCCCAACTACTTGGTGAAGCTACATTATAAAGGCCGTGAAGCTGGGTGCAATGGCATCTGTGTGGCGGCGCGGCAACTGACGATCCCTCGCCGTGAAATTACGTTTGGATTTGTAATGACCTTAACAACCTCCTATGATCATAAAAATTCATACACACGTTCTTGGGGGCTGATCCTACACTCTGATGGGGTTTTTGTAATTGGGCGGGGCAAAATGGCTCAACGGCGCCCCCTTGAAGATTTAAAATACCCCTCTCCATATGGGTTTTTTTGGAGTACGAAGATGAAAATTGGTACACATAAAGAACACCTCCGGACGCACAAAAAAGTCTCTTGATACCATGACCTCAACCTAGCAGGAAGTCGGCCATTTTGATTTTGGCGGCCAAATTTCAGTGCTTTCCACCATTGGTATGCGGATGAACTCGTGCTAGGGATTTCACCCGATCAACTTCATATCTGGTGGACCTCACCTCAAGACCATGATGATCAAAAGTTATAACAGACTTTTCTCTAAGTCAAAGGGCGTGGCCTCTGTGGCTCGCCAAATTTCGGTGGCGTTTGGTGAATTTGCCATGACATTTTGAATGGCTCTCACGTCCACATACTTTATCCAAACATCTTCAAACTTTATGAGCATGATGAGTGCTCTGCCCAGAGCGGCTCCATATGTCAAACTCCCGCCTTACTCGTGGCGCCCCCTGCTGGTAACAGGAAATGACCTGTTTGTACTATGACGTGTACTGGGGAGAAGAGGAGAGGACATAGGGGGACTCTGGTACTTGGCTGGGCCGGCTGCGACTCCGGCGGGTCGCAAGGGGTGCGAGGGCCCGTCATCGCTGCTTGCAGCTTTAATTATTATTATTAGGGCCCGAGCACCGAGTGGTGCGAAGGCCCTATTGTAATTCTAATGTTTATTATTATTATTTGTCCTCCCAAACAACTGCATTTTTCAACCCCTTCCCATGCTCTAAAACGCCTGAAATTTTGCACACTCATCAGGTCTGGTGAAAAATTTGATATTTTGTGGTCGTTGTAAATGGGGGGGGCAAAATGGCTCCGCAGCGCCCCCTTGAAATTTTCAAAACCCCCCTCCCATTGGGCTTAGTTTGTCATAGGTGCATGAAAATTGGTACACATGTTGATCATACGGAGACACACCAAAAAGTCTCTTGACACCATGACCTCAACCCAACAGGAAGTCCGCCATTGTGGTCGGAAGTTGGCGATTTTGGCGAATTACACCATTGGTATGCGGACGAACTCGTGCTAGGGATTTCACCCGATCCACTTCATATTTGGTGGACCTCACCTCAAGACCATCATGATCAAAAGTTATCACAGAGTTTTCTCTAAGTTAAAGGGCGTGGCCTCTGTGGCCCGCCAAAGTTTGGTGGCGTTTGGTGAATTTGCCATGACATTTTGAATGGCTCTCACGTCCACATACTTTATCCAAACATCTTCAAACTTTATGAGCATGATCAGGGCTCTGCCCTGAACGCCTCCATATGTCAAACTCCCGCCTTACTCGTGGCGTCCCCTGCTGGTAACAGGAAATGACCTATTTTTACTCTGAAGTGTACTGCTCCTTAATAGTTGACACCATCGGCTTGGTTTCTGCTCTACAACCTTCCCAACTACTTGGTGAAGCTACATTATAAAGGCCGTGAAGCTGGGTGCAATGGCATCTGTGTGGCGGCGCGGCAACTGACGATCCCTCGCCGTGAAATTACGTTTGGATTTGTAATGACCTTAACCACCTCCTATGATCCTAAAAATTCATACACACGTTCTTGGGGGCTGGTCCTAGACTCTGATGGGGTTTTTGTAATTGGGCGGGGCAAAATGGCTCAACGGCGCCCCCTTGAAGATTTAAAATACCCCTCTACATATGGGTTTTTTTGGAGTACGAAGATGAAAATCGGTACACATAAAGAACACTTCCAGACGCACAAAAAAGTCTCTTGACACCATGACCTCAACCTAGCAGGAAGTCGGCCATTTTGTTTTTGGCGGCCAAATTTCAGTGCTTTCCACCACTGGTATGCGGATGAACTCGTGCTAGGGATTTCACCCGATCAACTTCATATCTGGTGGACCTCACCTCAAGACCATGATGATCAAAAGTTATAAGAGACTTTTCTCTAAGTTAAAGGGCGTGGCCTCTGTGGCTCGCCAAAGTTCGATGGCGTTTGGTGAATTTGCCATGACATTTTGAATGGCTCTCACATCCACATACTTTATCCAAACATCGTCAAACTTCATGAGCATGATGAGGGCTCTGCCCTGAACGCCTCCATATGTCAAACTCCCGCCTTACTCGTGGCGCCCCCTGCTGGTAACAGGAAATAACCTGTTTGTACTATGACGTGTACTGGGGAGAAGAGGAGAGGGCATAGGAGGACTCTGGTACTCTTGGCTGCGCCGGCTGCGACTCCCGCGGGTCGCAAGGGGTGCGAGGGCCCGTCATCGCTGCTTGCAGCTTTAATTATTATTATTATTATTATTCCTCCCAAACAACTGCATTTTTCAACCCCTTCCCATGCTCTAAAACGCCTGAAATTTTGCACAGTCATCAGGTCTGGTGAAAAATTTGATATTTTGTGGTCGTTGTAAATGGGGGGGGCAAAATGGCTCTGCAGCGCCCCCTTGAAATTTTCAAAACCCCCCTCCCATTGGGCTTAGTTTGTCATAGGTGCATGAAAATTGGTACACATGTTGATCATACCGAGACACACCAAAAAGTCTCTTGACACCATGACCTCAACCCAACAGGAAGTCCGCCATTGTGGTCGGAAGTTGGCGATTTTGGCGAATTACACCATTGGTATGCGGACGAACTCGTGCTAGGGATTTCACCTGATCCACTTCATATTTGGTGGACCTCACCTCAAGACCATGATGATCAAAAGTTATAACAGAGGTTTCTCTAAGTTAAAGGGCGTGGCCTCTGTGGCCCGCCAAAGTTTGGTGGCGTTTGGTGAATTTGCCATGACATTTTGAATGGCTCTCACGTCCACATACTTTATCCAAACATCTTCAAACTTTATGAGCATGATCAGGGCTCTGCCCTGAACGCCTCCATATGTCAAACTCCCGCCTTACTCGTGGCGTCCCCTGCTGGTAACAGGAAATGACCTATTTTTACTCTGAAGTGTACTGCTCCTTAATAGTTGACACCATCGGCTCCGTTTCTGCTCTACAACCTTCCCAACTACTTGGTGAAGCTACATTATAAAGGCCGTGAAGCTGGGTGCAATGGCATCTGTGTGGCGGCGCGGCAACTGACGATCCCTCGCCGTGAAATTACGTTTGGATTTGTAATGACCTTAACCACCTCCTATGATCCTAAAAATTCATACACACGTTCTTGGGGGCTGGTCCTAGACTCTGATGGGGTTTTGTAATTGGGCGGGGCAAAATGGCTCAACGGCGCCCCCTTGAAGATTTAAAATACCCCTCTCCATATGGGTTTTTTTGGAGTACGAAGATGAAAATCAGTACACATAAAGAACACTTTGGGACGCACAAAAAAGTCTCTTGACACCATGACCTCAACCCAGCAGGAAGTCAGCCATTTTGTTTTTGGCGGCCAAATTTGAGTGCTTTCCACCATTGGTATGCGGATGAACTCGTGCTAGGGATTTCACCCGATCGACTTCATATCTGGTGGACCTCACCTCAAGACCATGATGATCAAAAGTTATAAGAGACTTTTCTCTAAGTTAAAGGGCGTGGCCTCTGTGGCTCGCCAAAGTTCGGTGGCGTTTGGTGAATTTGCCATGACATTTTGAATGGCTCTCACGTCCACATACTTTATCCAAACATCTTCAAACTTTATGAGCATGATGAGGGCTCTGCCCTGAACAGCTCCATATGTCAAACCCCCGCCTTACTCGTGGCGCCCCCTGCTGGTAACAGGAAATAACCTGTTTGTACTATGACGTGTACTGGGGAGAAAGGAGAGGACATAGGGGGACTCTGGTACTTGGCTGCGCCGGCTGCGACTCCCGCGGGTCGCAAGGGGTGCGAGGGCCCGTCATCGCTGCTTGCAGCTTTAATTAGGGCCCGAGCACCGAGTGGTGCGAAGGCCCTATTGTTTTTCTAATGTTTATTATTATTATTATTATTATTATTATTATTCCTCCCAAACAACTGCATTTTTCAACCCCTTCCCATGCTCTAAAACGCCTGAAATTTTGCACACTCATCAGGTCTGGTGAAAAATTTGATATTTTGTGGTCGTTGTAAATGGGGGGGGCCAAATGGCTCCGCAGCGCCCCCTTGAAATTTTCAAAACCCCCCTCCCATTGGGCTTAGTTTGTCATAGGTGCATGAAAATTGGTACACATGTTGATCATACCGAGACACACCAAAAAGTCTCTTGACACCATGACCTCAACCCAACAGGAAGTCCGCCATTGTGGTCGGAAGTTGGCCATTTTGGCGAATTACACCATTGGTATGCGGACGAACTCGTGCTAGGGATTTCACCCGATCCACTTCATATTTGGTGGACCTCACCTCAAGACCATGATGATCAAAAGTTATTCAAGGCTTTTCTCTAAGTTAAAGGGCGTGGCCTCTGTGGCCCGCCAAAGTTTGATGGCGTTTGGTGAATTTTCCATGACATTTTGAATGGCTCTCACGTCCACATACTTTATCCAAACATCTTCAAACTTCATGAGCTTGATCAGGGCTCTGCCCTGAACGCCTCCATATGTCAAACTCCCGCCTTACTCGTGGCGTCCCCTGCTGGTAACAGGAAATGACCTATTCTTACTCTGAAGTGTACTGCTCCTTAATAGTTGACACCATCGGCTTGGTTTCTGCTCTACAACCTTCCCAACTACTTGGTGAAGCTACATTATAAAGGCCGTGAAGCTGGGTGCAATGGCATCTGTGTGGCGGCGCGGCAACTGACGATCCCTCGCCGTGAAATTACGTTTGGATTTGTAATGACCTTAACCACCTCCTATGATCCTAAAAATTCATACACACGTTCTTGGGGGCTGGTCCTAGACTCTGATGGGGTTTTTGTAATTGGGCGGGGCAAAATGGCTCAACGGCGCCCCCTTGAAGATTTAAAATACCCCTCTCCATATGGGTTTTTTTGGAGTATGAAGATGAAAATCGGTACACATAAAGAACACTTCCAGACGCAAAAAAAAGTCTCTTGACACCATGACCTCAACCCAGCAGGAAGTCGACCATTTTGTTTTTGGCGGCCAAATTTCACTGCTTTCCACCACTGGTATGCGGATGAACTCGTGCTAGGGATTTCACCCGATCAACTTCATATCTGGTGGACCTCACCTCAAGACCATGATGATCAAAAGTTATAAGAGACTTTTCTCTAAGTTAAAGGGCGTGGCCTCTGTGGCTCGCCAAAGTTCGATGGCGTTTGGTGAATTTGCCATGACATTTTGAATGGCTCTCACATCCACATACTTTATCCAAACATCGTCAAACTTCATGAGCATGATGAGGGCTCTGCCCTGAACGGCTCCATATGTCAAACTCCCGCCTTACTCGTGGCGCCCCCTGCTGGTAACAGGAAATAACCTGTTTGTACTATGACGTGTACTGGGGAGAAGAGGAGAGGACATAGGAGGACTCTGGTACTCTTGGCTGCGCCGGCTGCGACTCCCGCGGGTCGCAAGGGGTGCGAGGGCCCGTCATCGCTGCTTGCAGCTTTAATTATTATTATTATTATTATTATTATTCCTCCCAAACAACTGCATTTTTCAACCCCTTCCCATGCTCTAAAACGCCTGAAATTTTGCACACTCATCAGGTCTGGTGAAAAATTTGATATTTTGTGGTCGTTGTAAATGGGGGGGGCCAAATGGCTCCGCAGCGCCCCCTTGAAATTTTCAAAACCCCCCTCCCATTGGGCTTAGTTTGTCATAGGTGCATGAAAATTGGTACACATGTTGATCATACCGAGACACACCAAAAAGTCTCTTGACACCATGACCTCAACCCAACAGGAAGTCCGCCATTGTGGTCGGAAGTTGGCGATTTTGGCGAATTACACCATTGGTATGCGGACGAACTCGTGCTAGGGATTTCACCTGATCCACTTCATATTTGGTGGACCTCACCTCAAGACCATGATGATCAAAAGTTATTCAAGGCTTTTCTCTAAGTTAAAGGGCGTGGCCTCTGTGGCCCGCCAAAGTTTGATGGCGTTTGGTGAATTTTCCATGACATTTTGAATGGCTCTCACGTCCACATACTTTATCCAAACATCTTCAAACTTCATGAGCTTGATCAGGGCTCTGCCCTGAACGCCTCCATATGTCAAACTCCCGCCTTACTCGTGGCGTCCCCTGCTGGTAACAGGAAATGACCTATTCTTACTCTGAAGTGTACTGCTCCTTAATAGTTGACACCATCGGCTGGGTTTCTGCTCTACAACCTTCCCAACTACTTGGTGAAGCTACATTATAAAGGCCGTGAAGCTGGGTGCAATGGCATCTGTGTGGCGGCGCGGCAACTGACGATCCCTCGCCGTGAAATTACGTTTGGATTTGTAATGACCTTAACCACCTCCTATGATCCTAAAAATTCATACACACGTTCTTGGGGGCTGGTCCTAGACTCTGATGGGGTTTTTGTAATTGGGCGGGGCAAAATGGCTCAACGACGCCCCCTTGAAGATTTAAAATACCCCTCTCCATATGGGTTTTTTTGGAATACAAAGATGAAAATCGGTACACATAAAGAACACTTCGGAACGCACAAAAAAGTCTCTTGACACCATGACCTCAACCCAGCAGGAAGTCAGCCATTTTGTTTTTGGCGGCCAAATTTGAGTGCTTTCCACCATTGGTATGCGGATGAACTCGTGCTAGGGATTTCACCCGATCAACTTCATATCTGGTGGACCTCACCTCAAGACCATGATGATCAAAAGTTATAAGAGACTTTTCTCTAAGTTAAAGGGCGTGGCCTCTGTGGCTCGCCAAAGTTCGGTGGCGTTTGGTGAATTTGCCATGACATTTTGAATGGCTCTCACGTCCACATACTTTATCCAAACATCTTCAAACTTTATGAGCATGATGAGGGCTCTGCCCTGAACGGCTCCATATGTCAAACTCCCGCCTTACTCGTGGCGTCCCCTGCTGGTAACAGGAAATAACCTGTTTGTACTATGACGTGTACTGGGGAGAAGAGGAGAGGACATAGGATGACTCTGGTACTTGGCTGCGCTGGCTGCGACTCCCGCGGGTCGCAAGGGGTGCGAGGGCCCGTCATCGCTGCTTGCAGCTTTAATTAGGGCCCGAGCACCGAGTGGTGCGAAGGCCCTATTGTTTTTGTAATGTTTATTATTATTATTATTATTAGGGCCCGAGCACCGAGTGGTGCGAAGGCCCTATTGTAATTCTAATGTTTATTATTATTATTATTATTATTATTATTATTATTATTTGTCCTCCTAAACAACTGCATTTTTCAACCCCTTCCCATGCTCTAAAACGCCTGAAATTTTGCACACTCATCAGGTCTGGTGAAAAATTTGATATTTTGTGGTCGTTGTAAATGGGGGGGGCAAAATGGCTCTGCAGCGCCCCCTTGAAATTTTCAAAACCCCCCTCCCATTGGGCTTAGTTTGTCATAGGTGCATGAAAATTGGTACACATGTTGATCATACCGAGACACACCAAAAAGTCTCTTGACACCATGACCTCAACCCAACAGGAAGTCCGCCATTGTGGTCGGAAGTTGGCGATTTTGGCGAATTACACCATTGGTATGCGGACGAACTCGTGCTAGGCATTTCACCTGATCCACTTCATATTTGGTGGACCTCACCTCAAGACCATGATGATCAAAAGTTATAACAGAGTTTTCTCTAAGTTAAAGGGCGTGGCCTCTGTGGCCCGCCAAAGTTTGGTGGCGTTTGGTGAATTTGCCATGACATTTTGAATGGCTCTCACGTCCACATACTTTATCCAAACATCTTCAAACTTTATGAGCATGATCAGGGCTCTGCCCTGAACGCCTCCATATGTCAAAGTCCCGCCTTACTCGTGGCGTCCCCTGCTGGTAACAGGAAATGACCTATTTTTACTCTGAAGTGTACTGCTCCTTAATAGTTGACACCATCGGCTCCGTTTCTGCTCTACAACCTTCCCAACTACTTGGTGAAGCTACCTTATAAAGGCCGTGAAGCTGGGTGCAATGGCATCTGTGTGGCGGCGCGGCAACTGTCGATCCCTCGCCGTGAAATTACGTTTGGATTTGTAATGACCTTAACCACCTCCTATGATCCTAAAAATTCATACACACGTTCTTGGGGGCTGGTCCTAGACTCTAATGGGGTTTTTGTAATTGGGCGGGGCAAAATGGCTCAACGGCGCCCCCTTGAAGATTTAAAATACCCCTCTCCATATGGGTTTTTTTGGAGTATGAAGATGAAAATCAGTACACATAAAGAACACTTCGGGACGCACAAAAAAGTCTCTTGACACCATGACCTCAACCCAGCAGGAAGTCAGCCATTTTGTTTTTGGCGGCCAAATTTGAGTGCTTTCCACCATTGGTATGCGGATGAACTCGTGCTAGGGATTTCACCCGATCAACTTCATATCTGGTGGACCTCACCTCAAGACCATGATGATCAAAAGTTATAACAGAATTTTCTCTAAGTTAAAGGGTGTGGCCTCTGTGGCTCGCCAAAGTTCGGTGGCGTTTGGTGAATTTGCCATGACATTTTGAATGGCTCTCACGTCCACATACTTTATCCAAACATCTTCAAACTTTATGAGCATGATGAGGGCTCTGCCCTGAACAGCTCCATATGTCAAACTCCCGCCTTACTCGTGGCGTCCCCTGCTGGTAACAGGAAATGACCTATTTTTACTCTGAAGTGTACTGCTCCTTAATAGTTGACACCATCGGCTTGGTTTCTGCTCTACAACCTTCCCAACTACTTGGTGAAGCTACATTATAAAGGCCGTGAAGCTGGGTGCAATGGCATCTGTGTGGCGGCGCGGCAACTGATGATCCCTCGCCGTGAAATTACGTTTGGATTTCCACCTCCTATGATCCTAAAAATTCATACACACGTTCTTGGGGGCTGGTCCTAGACTCTGATGGGGTTTTTGTAATTGGGCGGGGCAAAATGGCTCAACGGCGCCCCCTTGAAGATTTAAAATACCCCTCTCCATATGGGTTTTTTTGGAGTACGAAGATGAAAATCGGTACACATAAAGAACACTTCCTGACGCACAAAAAAGTCTCTTGACACCATGACCTCAACCTAGCAGGAAGTCGGCCATTTTGTTTTTGGCGGCCAAATTTCACTGCTTTCCACCATTGGTATGCGGATGAACTCGTGCTAGGGATTTCACCCGATCAACTTCATATCTGGTGTACCTCACCTCAAGACAATGATGATCAAAAGTTATCAAAGGCTTTTCTCTAAGTTAAAGGGCGTGGCCTCTGTGGCTCGCCAAAGTTCGGTGGCGTTTGGTGAATTTGCCATGACATTTTGAATGGCTCTCACGTCCACATACTTTGTCCAAACATCTTCAAACTTTATGAGCATGATGAGGGCTCTGCCCTGAACGGCTCCATATGTCAAACTCCCGCCTTACTCGTGGCGCCCCCTGCTGGTAACAGGAAATAACCTGTTTGTACTATGACGTGTACTGGGGAGAAGAGGAGAGGACATAGGAGGACTCTGGTACTCTTGGCTGCACCGGCTGCGACTCCCGCGGGTCGCAAGGGGTGCGAGGGCCCGTCATCGCTGCTTGCAGCTTTAATTATTATTATTATTATTATTATTATTATTATTATTATTATTATTATTCCTCCCAAACAACTGCATTTTTCAACCCCTTCCCATGCTCTAAAACGCCTGAAATTTTGCACAGTCATCAGGTCTGGTGAAAAATTTGATATTTTGTGGTCGTTGTAAATGGGGGGGGCAAAATGGCTCCGCAGCGCCCCCTTGAAATTTTCAAAACCCCCCTCCCATTGGGCTTAGTTTGTCATAGGTGCATGAAAATTGGTACACATGTTGATCATACCGAGACACACCAAAAAGTCTCTTGACACCATGACCTCAACCCAACAGGAAGTCCGCCATTGTGGTCGGAAGTTGGCGATTTTGGCGAATTACACCATTGGTATGCGGACGAACTCGTGCTAGGGATTTCACCCGATCCACTTCATATTTGGTGGACCTCACCTCAAGACCATGATGATCAAAAGTTATCACAGAGTTTTCTCTAAGTTAAAGGGCGTGGCCTCTGTGGCCCGCCAAAGTTTGGTGGCGTTTGGTGAATTTGCCATGACATTTTGAATGGCTCTCACGTCCACATACTTTATCCAAACATCTTCAAACTTTATGAGCATGATCAGGGCTCTGCCCTGAACGCCTCCATATGTCAAACTCCCGCCTTACTCGTGGCGTCCCCTGCTGGTAACAGGAAATGACCTATTTTTACTCTGAAGTGTACTGCTCCTTAATAGTTGACACCATCGGCTTGGTTTCTGCTCTACAACCTTCCCAACTACTTGGTGAAGCTACATTATAAAGGCCGTGAAGCTGGGTGCAATGGCATCTGTGTGGCGGCGCGGCAACTGACGATCCCTCGCCGTGAAATTACGTTTGGATTTGTAATGACCTTAACCACCTCCTATGATCATAAAAATTCATACACACGTTCTTGGGGGCTGGTCCTAGACTCTGATGGGGTTTTTGTAATTGGGCGGGGCAAAATGGCTCAACGGCGCCCCCTTGAAGATTTAAAATACCCCTCTCCATATGGGTTTTTTTGGAATACAAAGATGAAAATCAGTACACATAAAGAACACTTCGGGACGCACAAAAAAGTCTCTTGACACCATGACCTCAATCCAGCAGGAAGTCAGCCATTTTGTTTTTGGCGGCCAAATTTGAGTGCTTTCCACCAATGGTATGCGGATGAACTCGTGCTAGGGATTTCACACGATCAACTTCATATCTGGTGGACCTCACCTCAAGACCATGATGATCAAAAGTTATAACAGACTTTTCTCTAAGTTAAAGGGTGTGGCCTCTGTGGCTCGCCAAATTTCGGTGGCGTTTGGTGAATTTGCCATGACATTTTGAATGGCTCTCACGTCCACATACTTTATCCAAACATCTTCAAACTTTATGAGCATGATGAGGGCTCTGCCCTGAACAGCTCCATATGTCAAACTCCCGCCTTACTCGTGGCGCCCCCTGCTGGTAACAGGAAATAACCTGTTTGTACTATGACGTGTACTGGGGAGAAGAGGAGAGGACGTAGGGGGACTCTGGTACTTGGCTGCGCCGGCTGCGACTCCCGCGGGTCGCAAGGGGTGCGAGGGCCCGTCATCGCTGCTTGCAGCTTTAATTATTATTATTATTAGGGCCCGAGCACCGAGTGGTGCGAAGGCCCTATTGTTTTTGTAATGTTTATTATTATTATTATTATTATTATTATTATTATTATTATTATTATTATTCCTCCCAAACAACTGCATTTTTCAACCCCTTCCCATGCTCTAAAACGCCTGAAATTTTGCACACTCATCAGGTCTGGTGAAAAATTTGATATTTTGTGGTCCTTGTAAATGGGGGGGGCAAAATGGCTCTGCAGCGCCCCCTTGAAATTTTCAAAACCCCCCTCCCATTGGGCTTAGTTTGTCATAGGTGCATGAAAATTGGTACACATGTTGATCATACCGAGACACACCAAAAAGTCTCTTGACACCATGACCTCAACCCAACAGGAAGTCCGCCATTGTGGTCGGAAGTTGGCGATTTTGGCGAATTACACCATTGGTATGCGGACGAACTCGTGCTAGGGATTTCACCCGATCCACTTCATATTTGGTGGACCTCACCTCAAGACCATGATGATCAAAAGTTATCACAGAGTTTTCTCTAAGTTAAAGGGCGTGGCCTCTGTGGCTCGCCAAAGTTTGGTGGCGTTTGGTGAATTTGCCATGACATTTTGACTGGCTCTCACGTCCACATACTTTATCCAAACATCTTCAAACTTTATGAGCATGATGAGGGCTCTGCCCTGAACGCCTCCATATGTCAAACTCCCGCCTTACTCGTGGCGCCCCCTGCTGGTAACAGGAAATAACCTGTTTGTACTATGACGTGTACTGGGGAGAAGAGGAGAGGACATAGGAGGACTCTGGTACTCTTGGCTGCGCCGGCTGCGACTCCCGCGGGTCGCAAGGGGTGCGAGGGCCCGTCATCGCTGCTTGCAGCTTTAATTATTATTATTATTATTATTATTATTATTATTATTATTATTATTATTATTATTCCTCCCAAACAACTGCATTTTTCAACCCCTTCCCATGCTCTAAAACGCCTGAAATTTTGCACAGTCATCAGGTCTGGTGAAAAATTTGATATTTTGTGGTCCTTGTAAATGGGGGGGGCAAAATGGCTCCGCAGCGCCCCCTTGAAATTTTCAAAACCCCCCTCCCATTGGGCTTAGTTTGTCATAGGTGCATGAAAATTGGTACACATGTTGATCATACCGAGACACACCAAAAAGTCTCTTGACACCATGACCTCAACCCAACAGGAAGTCCGCCATTGTGGTCGGAAGTTGGCGATTTTGGCGAATTACACCATTGGTATGCGGACGAACTCGTGCTAGGGATTTCACCTGATCCACTTCATATTTGGTGGACCTCACCTCAAGACCATGATGATCAAAAGTTATCACAGAGTTTTCTCTAAGTTAAAGGGCGTGGCCTCTGTGGCCCGCCAAAGTTTGATGGCGTTTGGTGAATTTTCCATGACATTTTGAATGGCTCTCACGTCCACATACTTTATCCAAACATCTTCAAACTTTATGAGCGTGATGAGGGCTCTGCCCTGAACGCCTCCATATGTCAAACTCCCGCCTTACTCGTGGCGTCCCCTGCTGGTAACAGGAAATGACCTATTTTTACTCTGAAGTATACTGCTCCTTAATAGTTGACACCATCGGCTTGGTTTCTGCTCTACAACCTTCCCAACTACTTGGTGAAGCTACATTATAAAGGCCGTGAAGCTGGGTGCAATGGCATCTGTGTGGCGGCGCGGCAACTGACGATCCCTCGCCGTGAAATTACGTTTGGATTTGTAATGACCTTAACCACCTCCTATGATCATAAAAATTCATACACACGTTCTTGGGGGCTGGTCCTAGACTCTGATGGAGCTTTTATAATTGGGCGGGGCAAAATGGCTCAACGGCGCCCCCTTGAAAATTTAAAATACCCCTCTCCATATGGGTTTTTTTGGAGTACGAAGATGAAAATCGGTACACATAAAGAACACTTCCAGACGCACAAAAAAGTCTCTTGCCACCATGACCTCAACCCAGCAGGAAGTCGGCCATTTTGTTTTTGGCGGCCAAATTTGAGTGCTTTCCACCATTGGTATGTGGATGAACTCGTGCTAGGGATTTCACCCGATCAACTTCATATCTGGTGGACCTCACCTCAAGACCATGATGATCAAAAGTTATCACAGAGTTTTCTCTAAGTTAAAGGGCGTGGCCTCTGTGGCCCGCCAAAGTTTGGTGGCGTTTGGTGAATTTGCCATGACATTTTGAATGGCTCTCACTTCCACATACTTTATCCAAACATCTTCAAACTTTATGAGCATGATCAGGGCTCTGCCCTGAACGCCTCCATATGTCAAACTCCCACCTTACTCGTGGCGTCCCCTGCTGGTAACAGGAAATGACCTATTTTTACTCTGAAGTGTACTGCTCCTTAATAGTTGACACCATCGGCTTGGTTTCTGCTCTACAACCTTCCCAACTACTTGGTGAAGCTACATTATAAAGGCCGTGAAGCTGGGTGCAATGGCATCTGTGTGGCGGCGCGGCAACTGACGATCCCTCGCCGTGAAATTACGTTTGGATTTGTAATGACCTTAACCACCTCCTATGATCATAAAAATTCATACACACGTTCTTGGGGGCTGGTCCTAGACTCTGATGGGGTTTTTGTAATTGGGCGGGGCAAAATGGCTCAACGGCGCCCCCTTGAAGATTTAAAATACCCCTCTCCATATGGGTTTTTTTGGAATACAAAGATGAAAATCAGTACACATAAAGAACACTTCGGGACGCACAAAAAAGTCTCTTGACACCATGACCTCAACCCAGCAGGAAGTCAGCCATTTTGTTTTTGGCGGCCAAATTTGAGTGCTTTCCACCATTGGTATGCGGATGAACTCGTGCTAGGGATTTCACCCGATCAACTTCATATCTGGTGGACCTCACCTCAAGACCATGATGATCAAAAGTTATAACAGAATTTTCTCTAAGTTAAAGGGTGTGGCCTCTGTGGCTCGCCAAAGTTCGGTGGCGTTTGGTGAATTTGCCATGACATTTTGAATGGCTCTCACGTCCACATACTTTATCCAAACATCTTCAAACTTTATGAGCATGATGAGGGCTCTGCCCTGAACGGCTCCATATGTCAAACCCCCGCCTTACTCGTGGCGCCCCCTGCTGGTAACAGGAAATAACCTGTTTGTACTATGACGTGTACTGCTCCTTAATAGTTGACACCATCGGCTTGGTTTCTGCTCTACAACCTTCCCAACTACTTGGTGAAGCTACATTATAAAGGCCGTGAAGCTGGGTGCAATGGCATCTGTGTGGCGGCGCGGCAACTGACGATCCCTCGCCATGAAATTACGTTTGGATTTGTAATGACCTTAACCACCTCCTATGATCCTAAAAATTCATACACACGTTCTTGGGGGCTGGTCCTAGACTCTGATGGGGTTTTTGTAATTGGGCGGGGCAAAGTGGCTCAACTGCGCCCCCTTGAAAATTTAAAATACCCCTCTCCATATGGGTTTTTTTGGAGTATGAAGATGAAAATCGGTACACATAAAGAACACTTCCAGACGCACAAAAAAGTCTCTTGACACCATGACCTCAACCCAGCAGAAAGTCGACCATTTTGTTTTTGGCGGCCAAATTTCACTGCTTTCCACCACTGGTATGCGGATGAACTCGTGCTAGGGATTTCACCCGATCAACTTCATATCTGGTGGACCTCACCTCAAGACCATGATGATCAAAAGTTATAAAAGACTTTTCTCTAAGTTAAAGGGCGTGGCCTTTGTGGCTCGCCAAAGTTCGATGGCGTTTGGTGAATTTGCCATGACATTTTGAATGGCTCTCACATCCACATACTTTATCCAAACATCGTCAAACTTTATGAGCATGATGAGGGCTCTGCCCTGAACGCCTCCATATGTCAAACTCCCGCCTTACTCGTGGCGCCCCCTGCTGGTAACAGGAAATAACCTGTTTGTACTATGACGTGTACTGGGGAGAAGAGGAGAGGACATAGGAGGACTCTGGTACTCTTGGCTGTGCCGGCTGCGACTCCCGCGGGTCGCAAGGGGTGCGAGGGCCCGTCATCGCTGCTTGCAGCTTTAATTATTATTATTATTCCTCCCAAACAACTGCATTTTCCAACCCCTTCCCATGCTCTAAAACGCCTGAAATTTTGCACACTCATCAGGTCTGGTGAAAAATTTGATATTTTGTGGTCGTTGTAAATGGGGGGGGCAAAATGGCTCTGCAGCGCCCCCTTGAAATTTTCAAAACCCCCCTCCCATTGGGCTTAGTTTGTCATAGGTGCATGAAAATTGGTACACATGTTGATCATACCGAGACACACCAAAAAGTCTCTTGACACCATGACCTCAACCCAACAGGAAGTCCGCCATTGTGGTCGGAAGTTGGCGATTTTGGCGAATTACACCATTGGTATGCGGACGAACTCGTGCTAGGGATTTCACCCGATCCACTTCATATTTGGTGGACCTCACCTCAAGACCATGATGATCAAAAGTTATCACAGAGGTTTCTCTAAGTTAAAGGGCGTGGCCTCTGTGGCCCGCCAAAGTTTGGTGGCGTTTGGTGAATTTGCCATGACATTTTGACTGGCTCTCACGTCCACATACTTTATCCAAACATCTTCAAACTTTATGAGCATGATCAGGGCTCTGCCCTGAACGCCTCCATATGTCAAACTCCCGCCTTACTCGTGGCGTCCCCTGCTGGTAACAGGAAATGACCTATTTTTACTCTGAAGTGTACTGCTCCTTGATAGTTGACACCATCGGCTTGGTTTCTGCTCTACAACCTTCCCAACTACTTGGTGAAGCTACATTATAAAGGCCGTGAAGCTGGGTGCAATGGCATCTGTATGGCGGCGCGGCAACTGACGATCCCTCGCCGTGAAATTACGTTTGGATTTGTAATGACCTTAACCACCTCCTATGATCCTAAAAATTCATACACACGTTCTTGGGGGCTGGTCCTAGACTCTGATGGGGTTTTTGTAATTGGGCGGGGCAAAATGGCTCAACGGCGCCCCCTTGAAGATTTAAAATACCCCTCTCCATATGGGTTTTTTTGGAATACAAAGATGAAAATCGGTACACATAAAGAACACTTCGGAACGCACAAAAAAGTCTCTTGACACCATGACCTCAACCCAGCAGGAAGTCAGCCATTTTGTTTTTGGCGGCCAAATTTGAGTGCTTTCCACCATTGGTATGCGGATGAACTCGTGCTAGGGATTTCACCCGATCAACTTCATATCTGGTGGACCTCACCTCAAGACCATGATGATCAAAAGTTATAACAGACTTTTCTCTAAGTTAAAGGGCGTGGCCTCTGTGGCTCGCCAAAGTTCGATGGCGTTTGGTGAATTTGCCATGACATTTTGAATGGCTCTCACATCCACATACTTTATCCAAACATCTTCAAACTTCATGAGCATGATGAGGGCTCTGCCCTGAACGCCTCCATATGTCAAACTCCCGCCTTACTCGTGGCGCCCCCTGCTGGTAACAGGAAATAACCTGTTTGTACTATGAAGTGTACTGGGGAGAAGAGGAGAGGACATAGGAGGACTCTGGTACTCATGGCTGTGCCGGCTGCGACTCCCGCGGGTCGCAAGGGGTGCGAGGGCCCGTCATCGCTGCTTGCAGCTTTAATTATTATTATTATTATTATTATTAGGGCCCGAGCACCGAGTGGTGCGAAGGCCCTATTGTTTTTGTAGTGTTTATTATTATTATTATTATTATTATTATTATTATTATTATTATTAGGGCCCGAGCACCGAGTGGTGCGAAGGCCCTATTGTAATTCTAATGTTTATTATTTAGGGCCCGAGCACCGAGTGGTGCGAAGGCCCTATTGTAATTCTAATGTTTATTATTATTATTATTATTATTATTATTATTATTATCATTATTTGTCCTCCCAAACAACTGCATTTTTCAACCCCTTCCCATGCTCTAAAACGCCTGAAATTTTGCACAGTCATCAGGTCTGGTGAAAAATTTGATATTTTGTGGTCGTTGTAAATGGGGGGGGCAAAATGGCTCCGCAGCGCCCCCTTGAAATTTTCAAAACCCCCCTCCCATTGGGCTTAGTTTGTCATAGGTGCATGAAAATTGGTACACATGTTGATCATACCGAGACACACCAAAAAGTCTCTTGACACCATGACCTCAACCCAACAGGAAGTCCGCCATTGTGGTCGGAAGTTGGCGATTTTGGCGAATTACACCATTGGTATGCGGACGAACTCGTGCTAGGGATTTCACCCGATCCACTTCATATTTGGTGGACCTCACCTCAAGACCATGATGATCAAAAGTTATCACAGAGTTTTCTCTAAGTTAAAGGGCGTGGCCTCTGTGGCCCGCCAAAGTTTGGTGGCGTTTGGTGAATTTGCCATGACATTTTGACTGGCTCTCACGTCCACATACTTTATCCAAACATCTTCAAACTTTATGAGCATGATCAGGGCTCTGCCCTGAACGCCTCCATATGTCAAACTCCCGCCTTACTCGTGGCGTCCCCTGCTGGTAACAGGAAATGACCTATTTTTACTCTGAAGTGTACTGCTCCTTAATAGTTGACACCATCGGCTTGGTTTCTGCTCTACAACCTTCCCAACTACTTGGTGAAGCTACATTATAAAGGCCGTGAAGCTGGGTGCAATGGCATCTGTATGGCGGCGCGGCAACTGACGATCCCTCGCCGTGAAATTACGTTTGGATTTGTAATGACCTTAACCACCTCCTATGATCCTAAAAATTCATACACACGTTCTTGGGGGCTGGTCCTAGACTCTGATGGGGTTTTTGTAATTGGGCGGGGCAAAATGGCTCAACGGCGCCCCCTTGAACATTTAAAATACCCCTCTCCATATGGGTTTTTTTGGAATACAAAGATGAAAATCGGTACACATAAAGAACACTTCGGAACGCACAAAAAAGTCTCTTGACACCATGACCTCAACCCAGCAGGAAGTCAGCCATTTTGTTTTTGGCGGCCAAATTTGAGTGCTTTCCACCATTGGTATGCGGATGAACTCGTGCTAGGGATTTCACCCGATCAACTTCATATCTGGTGGACCTCACCTCAAGACCATGATGATCAAAAGTTATAAGAGACTTTTCTCTAAGTTAAAGGGCGTGGCCTCTGTGGCTCGCCAAAGTTCGGTGGCGTTTGGTGAATTTGCCATGACATTTTGAATGGCTCTCACGTCCACATACTTTATCCAAACATCTTCAAACTTTATGAGCATGATGAGGGCTCTGCCCTGAACGGCTCCATATGTCAAACTCCCGCCTTACTCGTGGCGCCCCCTGCTGGTAACAGGAAATAACCTGTTTGTACTATGACGTGTACTGGGGAGAAGAGGAGAGGACATAGGATGACTCTGGTACTTGGCTGCGCTGGCTGCGACTCCCGCGGGACGCAAGGGGTGCGAGGGCCCGTCATCGCTGCTTGCAGCTTTAATATTATTATTATTATTATTTGTCCTCCCAAACAACTGCATTTTTCAACCCCTTCCCATGCTCTAAAACGCCTGAAATTTTGCACACTCATCAGGTCTGGTGAAAAATTTGATATTTTGTGGTCGTTGTAAATGGGGGGGGCAAAATGGCTCCGCAGCGCCCCCTTGAAATTTTCAAAACCCCCCTCCCATTGGGCTTAGTTTGTCATAGGTGCATGAAAATTGGTACACATGTTGATCATACCGAGACACACCAAAAAGTCTCTTGACACCATGACCTCAACCCAACAGGAAGTCCGCCATTGTGGTCGGAAGTTGGCGATTTTGGCGAATTACACCATTGGTATGCGGACGAACTCGTGCTAGGGATTTCACCCGATCCACTTCATATTTGGTGGACCTCACCTCAAGACCATGATGATCAAAAGTTATCACAGAGTTTTCTCTAAGTTAAAGGGCGTGGCCTCTGTGGCCCGCCAAAGTTTGGTGGCGTTTGGTGAATTTGCCATGACATTTTGAATGGCTCTCACGTCCACATACTTTATCCAAACATCTTCAAACTTTATGAGCATGATCAGGGCTCTGCCCTGAACGCCTCCATATGTCAAACTCCCGCCTTGCTCGTGGCGTCCCCTGCTGGTAACAGGAAATGACCTATTTTTACTCTGAAGTGTACTGCTCCTTAATAGTTGACACCATCGGCTTGGTTTCTGCTCTACAACCTTCCCAACTACTTGGTGAAGCTACATTATAAAGGCCGTGAAGCTGGGTGCAATGGCATCTGTGTGGCGGCGCGGCAACTGACGATCCCTCGCCGTGAAATTACGTTTGGATTTGTAATGACCTTAACCACCTCCTATGATCCTAAAAATTCATACACACGTTCTTGGGGGCTGGTCCTAGACTCTGATGGGGTTTTTGTAATTGGGCGGGGCAAAATGGCTCAACGGCGCCCCCTTGAAGATTTAAAATACCCCTCTCCATATGGGTTTTTTTGGAATACAAACATGAAAATCAGTACACATAAAGAACACTTCGGGACGCACAAAAAAGTCTCTTGACACCATGACCTCAACCCAGCAGGAAGTCAGCCATTTTGTTTTTGGCGGCCAAATTTGAGTGCTTTCCACCATTGGTATGCGGATGAACTCGTGCTAGGGATTTCACCCGATCGATTTCATATCTGGTGGACCTCACCTCAAGACCATGATGATCAAAAGTTATAACAGACTTTTCTCTAAGTTAAAGGGCGTGGCCTCTGTGGCTCGCCAAAATTTGGTGGCGTTTGGTGAATTTGCCATGACATTTTGAATGGCTCTCACGTCCACATACTTTATCCAAACATCTTCAAACTTTATGAGCATGATCAGGGCTCTGCCCTGAACGCCTCCGTATGTCAAACTCCCGCCTTACTCGTGGCGTCCCCTGCTGGTAACAGGAAATGACCTATTTTTACTCTGAAGTGTACTGCTCCTTAATAGTTGACACCATCGGCTTGGTTTCTGCTCTACAACCTTCCCAACTACTTGGTGAAGCTACATTATAAAGGCCGTGAAGCTGGGTGCAATGGCATCTGTGTGGCGGTGCGGCAACTGACGATCCCTCGCCGTGAAATTACGTTTGGATTTGTAATGACCTTAACCACCTCCTATGATCATAAAAATTCATACACACGTTCTTGGGGGCTGGTCCTAGACTCTGGTGGGGTTTTTGTAATTGGGCGGGGCAAAATGGCTCAACGGCGCCCCCTTGAAGATTTAAAATACCCCTCTCCATATGGGTTTTTTTGGAATACGAAGATGAAAATCAGTACACATAAAGAACACTTCAGGACGCACAAAAAAGTCTCTTGACACCATGACCTCAACCCAGCAGGAAGTCGACCATTTTGTTTTTGGCGGCCAAATTTCACTGCTTTCCACCACTGGTATGCGGATGAACTCGTGCTAGGGATTTCACCCGATCAACTTCATATCTGGTGGACCTCACCTCAAGACCATGATGATCAAAAGTTATAAGAGACTTTTCTCTAAGTTAAAGGGCGTGGCCTCTGTGGCTCGCCAAAGTTCGATGGCGTTTGGTGAATTTGCCATGACATTTTGAATGGCTCTCACATCCACATACTTTATCCAAACATCGTCAAACTTCATGAGCATGATGAGGGCTCTGCCCTGAACGCCTCCATATGTCAAACTCCCGCCTTACTCGTGGCGCCCCCTGCTGGTAACAGGAAATAACCTGTTTGTACTATGACGTGTACTGGGGAGAAGAGGAGAGGACATAGGAGGACTCTGGTACTCTTGGCTGCACCGGCTGCGACTCCCGCGGGTCGCAAGGGGTGCGAGGGCCCGTCATCGCTGCTTGCAGCTTTAATTAGGGCCCGAGCACCGAGTGGTGCGAAGGCCCTATTGTTTTTGTAATGTTTATTATTATTATTATTATTATTATTATTATTATTAGGGCCCGAGCACCGAGTGGTGCGAAGGCCCTATTGTAATTCTAATGTTTATTATTATTATTATTATTATTTGTCCTCCCAAACAACTGCATTTTTCAACCCCTTCCCATGCTCTAAAACGCCTGAAATTTTGCACACTCATCAGGTCTGGTGAAAAATTTGATATTTTGTGGTCGTTGTAAATGGGGGGGGCAAAATGGCTCCGCAGCGCCCCCTTGAAATTTTCAAAACCCCCCTCCCATTGGGCTTAGTTTGTCATAGGTGCATGAAAATTGGTACACATGTTGATCATACCGAGACACACCAAAAAGTCTCTTGACACCATGACCTCAACCCAACAGGAAGTCCGCCATTGTGGTCGGAAGTTGGCGATTTTGGCGAATTACACCATTGGTATGCGGACGAACTCGTGCTAGGGATTTCACCCGATCCACTTCATATTTGGTGGACCTCACCTCAAGACCATGATGATCAAAAGTTATCACAGAGTTTTCTCTAAGTTAAAGGGCGTGGCCTCTGTGGCCCGCCAAAGTTTGGTGGCGTTTGGTGAATTTGCCATGACATTTTGAATGGCTCTCACGTCCACATACTTTATCCAAACATCTTCAAACTTTATGAGCATGATGAGGGCTCTGCCCTGAACGCCTCCATATGTCAAACTCCCGCCTTGCTCGTGGCGTCCCCTGCTGGTAACAGGAAATGACCTATTTTTACTCTGAAGTGTACTGCTCCTTAATAGTTGACACCATCGGCTTGGTTTCTGCTCTACAACCTTCCCAACTACTTGGTGAAGCTACATTATAAAGGCCGTGAAGCTGGGTGCAATGGCATCTGTGTGGCGGCGCGGCAACTGACGATCCCTCGCCGTGAAATTACGTTTGGATTTGTAATGACCTTAACCACCTCCTATGATCCTAAAAATTCATACACACGTTCTTGGGGGCTGGTCCTAGACTCTGATGGGGTTTTTGTAATTGGGCGGGGCAAAGTGGCTCAACGGCGCCCCCTTGAACATTTAAAATACCCCTCTCCATATGGGTTTTTTTGGAATACAAAGATGAAAATCGGTACACATAAAGAACACTTCGGGACGCACAAAAAAGTCTCTTGACACCATGACCTCAACCCAGCAGGAAGTCAGCCATTTTGTTTTTGGCGGCCAAATTTGAGTGCTTTCCACCATTGGTATGCGGATGAACTCGTGCTAGGGATTTCACCCGATCAACTTCATATCTGGTGGACCTCACCTCAAGACCATGATGATCAAAAGTTATAACAGACTTTTCTCTAAGTTAAAGGGCGTGGCCTCTGTGGCTCGCCAAAGTTCGGTGGCGTTTGGTGAATTTGCCATGACATTTTGAATGGCTCTCACGTCCACATACTTTATCCAAACATCTTCAAACTTTATGAGCATGATGAGGGCTCTGCCCTGAATGGCTCCATATGTCAAACTCCCGCCTTACTCGTGGCGCCCCCTGCTGGTAACAGGAAATAACCTGTTTGTACTATGACGTGTACTGGGGAGAAGAGGAGAGGACATAGGATGACTGTGGTACTCTTGGCTGCGCTGGCTGCGACTCCCGTGGGTCGCAAGGGGTGCGAGGGCCCGTCATCGCTGCTTGCAGCTTTAATTATTATTATTATTATTATTATTATTATTCCTCCCAAACAACTGCATTTTTCAACCCCTTCCCATGCTCTAAAACGCCTGAAATTTTGCACAGTCATCAGGTCTGGTGAAAAATTTGATATTTTGTGGTCGTTGTAAATGGGGGGGGCAAAATGGCTCCGCAGCGCCCCCTTGAAATTTTCAAAACCCCCCTCCCATTGGGCTTAGTTTGTCATAGGTGCATGAAAATTGGTACACATGTTGATCATACCGAGACACACCAAAAAGTCTCTTGACACCATGACCTCAACCCAACAGGAAGTCCGCCATTGTGGTCGGAAGTTGGCGATTTTGGCGAATTACACCATTGGTATGCGGACGAACTCGTGCTAGGGATTTCACCCGATCCACTTCATATTTGGTGGACCTCACCTCAAGACCATGATGATCAAAAGTTATCACAGAGTTTTCTCTAAGTTAAAGGGCGTGGCCTCTGTGGCCCGCCAAAGTTTGGTGGCGTTTGGTGAATTTGCCATGACATTTTGAATGGCTCTCACGTCCACATACTTTATCCAAACATCTTCAAACTTTATGAGCATGATCAGGGCTCTGCCCTGAACGCCTCCATATGTCAAACTCCCGCCTTGCTCGTGGCGTCCCCTGCTGGTAACAGGAAATGACCTATTTTTACTCTGAAGTGTACTGCTCCTTAATAGTTGATACCATCGGCTTGGTTTCTGCTCTACAACCTTCCCAACTACTTGGTGAAGCTACATTATAAAGGCCGTGAAGCTGGGTGCAATGGCATCTGTGTGGCGGCGCGGCAACTGACGATCCCTCGCCGTGAAATTACGTTTGGATTTGTAATGACCTTAACCACCTCCTATGATCCTAAAAATTCATACACACGTTCTTGGGGGCTGGTCCTAGACTCTGATGGGGTTTTTGTAATTGGGCGGGGCAAAATGGCTCAACGGCGCCCCCTTGAAGATTTAAAATACCCCTCTCCATATGGGTTTTTTTGGAATACAAAGATGAAAATCAGTACACATAAAGAACACTTCGGGACGCACAAAAAAGTCTCTTGACACCATGACCTCAACCCAGCAGGAAGTCGACCATTTTGTTTTTGGCGGCCAAATTTCACTGCTTTCCACCACTGGTATGCGGATGAACTCGTGCTAGGGATTTCACCCGATCAACTTCATATCTGGTGGACCTCACCTCAAGACCATGATGATCAAAAGTTATAAGAGACTTTTCTCTAAGTTAAAGGGCGTGGCCTCTGTGGCTCGCCAAAGTTCGATGGCGTTTGGTGAATTTGCCATGACATTTTGAATGGCTCTCACATCCACATACTTTATCCAAACATCGTCAAACTTCATGAGCATGATGAGGGCTCTGCCCTGAACGCCTCCATATGTCAAACTCCCGCCTTACTCGTGGCGCCCCCTGCTGGTAACAGGAAATAACCTGTTTGTACTATGACGTGTACTGGGGAGAAGAGGAGAGGACATAGGAGGACTCTGGTACTCTTGGCTGCACCGGCTGCGACTCCCGCGGGTCGCAAGGGGTGCGAGGGCCCGTCATCGCTGCTTGCAGCTTTAATTATTATTATTATTATTATTATTATTATTCCTCCCAAACAACTGCATTTTTCAACCCCTTCCCATGCTCTAAAACGCCTGAAATTTTGCACACTCATCAGGTCTGGTGAAAAATTTGATATTTTGTGGTCGTTGTAAATGGGGGGGGCAAAATGGCTCTGCAGCGCCCCCTTGAAATTTTCAAAACCCCCCTCCCATTGGGCTTAGTTTGTCATAGGTGCATGAAAATTGGTACACATGTTGATCATACCGAGACACACCAAAAAGTCTCTTGACACCATGACCTCAACCCAACAGGAAGTCCGCCATTGTGGTCGGAAGTTGGCCATTTTGGCGAATTGCACCATTGGTATGCGGACGAACTCGTGCTAGGGATTTCACCCGACCCACTTCATATTTGGTGGACCTCACCTCAAGACCATGATGATCAAAAGTTATCACAGAGTTTTCTCTAAGTTAAAGGGCGTGGCCTCTGTGGCCCGCCAAAGTTTGGTGGCGTTTGGTGAATTTGCCATGACATTTTGAATGGCTCTCACGTCCACATACTTTATCCAAACATCTTCAAACTTTATGAGCATGATCAGGGCTCTGCCCTGAACGCCTCCATATGTCAAACTCCCGCCTTACTCGTGGCGTCCCCTGCTGGTAAGAGGAAATGACCTATTTTTACTCTGAAGTGTACTGCTCCTTAATAGTTGACACCATCGGCTTGGTTTCTGCTCTACAACCTTCCCAACTACTTGGTGAAGCTACATTATAAAGGCCGTGAAGCTGGGTGCAATGGCATCTGTGTGGCGGCGCGGCAACTGACGATCCCTCGCCGTGAAATTACGTTTGGATTTGTAATGACCTTAACCACCTCCTATGATCCTAAAAATTCATACACACGTTCTTGGGGGCTGGTCCTAGACTCTGATGGGGTTTTTGTAATTGGGCGGGGCAAAATGGCTCAACGGCGCCCCCTTGAATATTTAAAATACCCCTCTCCATATGGGTTTTTTTGGAATACAAAGATGAAAATCAGTACACATAAAGAATACTTCGGGACGCACAAAAAAGTCTCTTGACACCATGACCTCAACCCAGCAGGAAGTCAGCCATTTTATTTTTGGCGGCCAAATTTGAGTGCTTTCCACCATTGGTATGCGGATGAACTCGTGCTAGGGATTTCACCCAATCAACTTCATATCTGGTGGACCTCACCTCAAGACCATGATGATCAAAAGTTATAACAGACTTTTCTCTAAGTTAAAGGGCGTGGCCTCTGTGGCTCGCCAAAGTTCGGTGGCGTTTGGTGAATTTGCCATGACATTTTGAATGGCTCTCACATCCACATACTTTATCCAAACATCTTCAAACTTCATGAGCATGATGAGGGCTCTGCCCTGAACGCCTCCATATGTCAAACTCCCGCCTTACTCGTGGCGCCCCCTGCTGGTAACAGGAAATAACCTATTTGTTCTATGAAGTGCACTGGGGAGAAGAGGAGAGGACATAGGAGGACTCTGGTACTCATGGCTGTGCCGGCTGCGACTCCCGCGGGTCGCAAGGTTTGCGAGGGCCCGTCATCGCTGCTTGCAGCTTTAATTAGGGCCCGAGCACCGAGTGGTGCGAAGGCCCTATTGTTTTTGTAGTGTTTATTATTATTATTATTATTATTATTATTATTATTATTATTATTATTATTATTCCTCCCAAACAACTGCATTTTTCAACCCCTTCCCATGCTCTAAAACGCCTGAAATTTTGCACACTCATCAGGTCTGGTGAAAAATTTGATATTTTGTGGTCGTTGTAAATGGGGGGGGCAAAATGGCTCTGCAGCGCCCCCTTGAAATTTTCAAAACCCCCCTCCCATTGGGCTTAGTTTGTCATAGGTGCATGAAAATTGGTACACATGTTGATCATACCGAGACACACCAAAAAGTCTCTTGACACCATGACCTCAACCCAACAGGAAGTCCGCCATTGTGGTCGGAAGTTGGCGATTTTGGCGAATTACACCATTGGTATGCGGACGAACTCGTGCTAGGGATTTCACCTGATCCACTTCATATTTGGTGGACCTCACCTCAAGACCATGATGATCAAAAGTTATAACAGAGGTTTCTCTAAGTTAAAGGGCGTGGCCTCTGTGGCCCGCCAAAGTTTGGTGGCGTTTGGTGAATTTGCCATGACATTTTGAATGGCTCTCACGTCCACATACTTTATCCAAACATCTTCAAACTTTATGAGCATGATCAGGGCTCTGCCCTGAACGCCTCCATATGTCAAACTCCCGCCTTACTCGTGGCGTCCCCTGCTGGTAACAGGAAATGACCTATTTTTACTCTGAAGTGTACTGCTCCTTAATAGTTGACACCATCGGCTCCGTTTCTGCTCTACAACCTTCCCAACTACTTGGTGAAGCTACATTATAAAGGCCGTGAAGCTGGGTGCAATGGCATCTGTGTGGCGGCGCGGCAACTGACGATCCCTCGCCGTGAAATTACGTTTGGATTTGTAATGACCTTAACCACCTCCTATGATCCTAAAAATTCATACACACGTTCTTGGGGGCTGGTCCTAGACTCTGATGGGGTTTTGTAATTGGGCGGGGCAAAATGGCTCAACGGCGCCCCCTTGAAGATTTAAAATACCCCTCTCCATATGGGTTTTTTTGGAGTACGAAGATGAAAATCAGTACACATAAAGAACACTTTGGGACGCACAAAAAAGTCTCTTGACACCATGACCTCAACCCAGCAGGAAGTCAGCCATTTTGTTTTTGGCGGCCAAATTTCAGTGCTTTCCACCATTGGTATGCGGATGAACTCGTGCTAGGGATTTCACCCGATCGACTTCATATCTGGTGGACCTCACCTCAAGACCATGATGATCAAAAGTTATAACAGACTTTTCTCTAAGTTAAAGGGCGTGGCCTCTGTGGCTCGCCAAAGTTCGGTGGCGTTTGGTGAATTTGCCATGACATTTTGAATGGCTCTCACGTCCACATACTTTATCCAAACATCTTCAAACTTTATGAGCATGATGAGGGCTCTGCCCTGAACAGCTCCATATGTCAAACCCCCGCCTTACTCGTGGCGCCCCCTGCTGGTAACAGGAAATAACCTGTTTGTACTATGACGTGTACTGGGGAGAAAGGAGAGGACATAGGGGGACTCTGGTACTTGGCTGCGCCGGCTGCGACTCCCGCGGGTCGCAAGGGGTGCGAGGGCCCGTCATCGCTGCTTGCAGCTTTAATTATTATTATTATTATTATTATTCCTCCCAAACAACTGCATTTTTCAACCCCTTCCCATGCTCTAAAACGCCTGAAATTTTGCACACTCATCAGGTCTGGTGAAAAATTTGATATTTTGTGGTCCTTGTAAATGGGGGGGGCAAAATGGCTCCGCAGCGCCCCCTTGAAATTTTCAAAACCCCCCTCCCATTGGGCTTAGTTTGTCATAGGTGCATGAAAATTGGTACACATGTTGATCATACCGAGACACACCAAAAAGTCTCTTGACACCATGACCTCAACCCAACAGGAAGTCCGCCATTGTGGTCGGAAGTTGGCCATTTTGGCGAATTACACCATTGGTATGCGGACGAACTCGTGCTAGGGATTTCACCCGATCCACTTCATATTTGGTGGACTTCACCTCAAGACCATGATGATCAAAAGTTATCACAGAGTTTTCTCTAAGTTAAAGGGCGTGGCCTCTGTGGCCCGCCAAAGTTTGGTGGCGTTTGGTGAATTTGCCATGACATTTTGAATGGCTCTCACGTCCACATACTTTATCCAAACATCTTCAAACTTTATGAGCATGATCAGGGCTCTGCCCTGAACGCCTCCATATGTCAAAGTCCCGCCTTACTCGTGGCGTCCCCTGCTGGTAACAGGAAATGACCTATTTTTACTCTGAAGTGTACTGCTCCTTAATAGTTGACACCATCGGCTTGGTTTCTGCTCTACAACCTTCCCAACTACTTGGTGAAGCTACATTATAAAGGCCGTGAAGCTGGGTGCAATGGCATCTGTGTGGCGGCGCGGCAACTGACGATCCCTCGCCGTGAAATTACGTTTGGATTTGTAATGACCTTAACCACCTCCTATGATCCTAAAAATTCATACACACGTTCTTGGGGGCTGGTCCTAGACTCTGATGGGGTTTTTGTAATTGGGCGGGGCAAAGTGGCTCAACTGCGCCCCCTTGAAAATTTAAAATACCCCTCTCCATATGGGTTTTTTTGGAGTATGAAGATGAAAATCGGTACACATAAAGAACACTTCCAGACGCACAAAAAAGTCTCTTGACACCATGACCTCAACCCAGCAGGAAGTCGACCATTTTGTTTTTGGCGGCCAAATTTCACTGCTTTCCACCACTGGTATGCGGATGAACTCGTGCTAGGGATTTCACCCGATCAACTTCATATCTGGTGGACCTCACCTCAAGACCATGATGATCAAAAGTTATAAGAGACTTTTCTCTAAGTTAAAGGGCGTGGCCTCTGTGGCTCGCCAAAGTTCGATGGCGTTTGGTGAATTTGCCATGACATTTTGAATGGCTCTCACATCCACATACTTTATCCAAACATCGTCAAACTTCATGAGCATGATGAGGGCTCTGCCCTGAACGGCTCCATATGTCAAACTCCCGCCTTACTCGTGGCGCCCCCTGCTGGTAACAGGAAATAACCTGTTTGTACTATGACGTGTACTGGGGAGAAGAGGAGAGGACATAGGAGGACTCTGGTACTCTTGGCTGCGCCGGCTGCGACTCCCGCGGGTCGCAAGGGGTGCGAGGGCCCGTCATCGCTGCTTGCAGCTTTAATTATTATTATTTTTCCTCCCAAACAACTGCATTTTTCAACCCCTTCCCATGCTCTAAAACGCCTGAAATTTTGCACAGTCATCAGGTCTGGTGAAAAATTTGATATTTTGTGGTCGTTGTAAATGGGGGGGGCAAAATGGCTCCGCAGCGCCCCCTTGAAATTTTCAAAACCCCCCTCCCATTGGGCTTAGTTTGTCATAGGTGCATGAAAATTGGTACACATGTTGATCATACCGAGACACACCAAAAAGTCTCTTGACACCATGACCTCAACCCAACAGGAAGTCCGCCATTGTGGTCGGAAGTTGGCCATTTTGGCGAATTACACCATTGGTATGCGGACGAACTCGTGCTAGGGATTTCACCCGATCCACTTCATATTTGGTGGACCTCACCTCAAGACCATGATGATCAAAAGTTATTCAAGGCTTTTCTCTAAGTTAAAGGGCGTGGCCTCTGTGGCCCGCCAAAGTTTGATGGCGTTTGGTGAATTTTCCATGACATTTTGAATGGCTCTCACGTCCACATACTTTATCCAAACATCTTCAAACTTCATGAGCTTGATCAGGGCTCTGCCCTGAACGCCTCCATATGTCAAACTCCCGCCTTACTCGTGGCGTCCCCTGCTGGTAACAGGAAATGACCTATTCTTACTCTGAAGTGTACTGCTCCTTAATAGTTGACACCATCGGCTTGGTTTCTGCTCTACAACCTTCCCAACTACTTGGTGAAGCTACATTATAAAGGCCGTGAAGCTGGGTGCAATGGCATCTGTGTGGCGGCGCGGCAACTGACGATCCCTCGCCGTGAAATTACGTTTGGATTTGTAATGACCTTAACCACCTCCTATGATCCTAAAAATTCATACACACGTTCTTGGGGGCTGGTCCTAGACTCTGATGGGGTTTTTGTAATTGGGCGGGGCAAAATGGCTCAACGGCGCCCCCTTGAAGATTTAAAATACCCCTCTCCATATGGGTTTTTTTGGAGTATGAAGATGAAAATCGGTACACATAAAGAACACTTCCAGACGCAAAAAAAAGTCTCTTGACACCATGACCTCAACCCAGCAGGAAGTCGACCATTTTGTTTTTGGCGGCCAAATTTCACTGCTTTCCACCACTGGTATGCGGATGAACTCGTGCTAGGGATTTCACCCGATCAACTTCATATCTGGTGGACCTCACCTCAAGACCATGATGATCAAAAGTTATAAGAGACTTTTCTCTAAGTTAAAGGGCGTGGCCTCTGTGGCTCGCCAAAGTTCGATGGCGTTTGGTGAATTTGCCATGACATTTTGAATGGCTCTCACATCCACATACTTTATCCAAACATCGTCAAACTTCATGAGCATGATGAGGGCTCTGCCCTGAACGGCTCCATATGTCAAACTCCCGCCTTACTCGTGGCGCCCCCTGCTGGTAACAGGAAATAACCTGTTTGTACTATGACGTGTACTGGGGAGAAGAGGAGAGGACATAGGAGGACTCTGGTACTCTTGGCTGCGCCGGCTGCGACTCCCGCGGGTCGCAAGGGGTGCGAGGGCCCGTCATCGCTGCTTGCAGCTTTAATTATTATTATTTTTCCTCCCAAACAACTGCATTTTTCAACCCCTTCCCATGCTCTAAAACGCCTGAAATTTTGCACACTCATCAGGTCTGGTGAAAAATTTGATATTTTGTGGTCGTTGTAAATGGGGGGGGCAAAATGGCTCTGCAGCGCCCCCTTGAAATTTTCAAAACCCCCCTCCCATTGGGCTTAGTTTGTCATAGGTGCATGAAAATTGGTACACATGTTGATCATACCGAGACACACCAAAAAGTCTCCTGACACCATGACCTCAACCCAACAGGAAGTCCGCCATTGTGGTCGGAAGTTGGCGATTTTGGCGAATTACACCATTGGTATGCGGACGAACTCGTGCTAGGGATTTCACCCGATCCACTTCATATTTGGTGGACCTCACCTCAAGACCATGATGATCAAAAGTTATCACAGAGTTTTCTCTAAGTTAAAGGGCGTGGCCTCTGTGGCCCGCCAAAGTTTGGTGGCGTTTGGTGAATTTGCCATGACATTTTGACTGGCTCTCACGTCCACATACTTTATCCAAACATCTTCAAACTTTATGAGCATGATCAGGGCTCTGCCCTGAACGCCTCCATATGTCAAACTCCCGCCTTACTCGTGGCGTCCCCTGCTGGTAACAGGAAATGACCTATTTTTACTCTGAAGTGTACTGCTCCTTAATAGTTGACACCATCGGCTTGGTTTTTGCTCTACAACCTTCCCAACTACTTGGTGAAGCTACATTATAAAGGCCGTGAAGCTGGGTGCAATGGCATCTGTATGGCGGCGCGGCAACTGACGATCCCTCGCCGTGAAATTACGTTTGGATTTGTAATGACCTTAACCACCTCCTATGATCCTAAAAATTCATACACACGTTCTTGGGGGCTGGTCCTAGACTCTGATGGGGTTTTTGTAATTGGGCGGGGCAAAATGGCTCAACGGCGCCCCCTTGAAGATTTAAAATACCCCTCTCCATATGGGTTTTTTTGGAATACAAAGATGAAAATCGGTACACATAAAGAACACTTCGGAACGCACAAAAAAGTCTCTTGACACCATGACCTCAACCCAGCAGGAAGTCAGCCATTTTGTTTTTGGCGGCCAAATTTCAGTGCTTTCCACCATTGGTATGCGGATGAACTCGTGCTAGGGATTTCACCCGATCAACTTCATATCTGGTGGACCTCACCTCAAGACCATGATGATCAAAAGTTATAAGAGACTTTTCTCTAAGTTAAAGGGCGTGGCCTCTGTGGCTCGCCAAAGTTCGGTGGCGTTTGGTGAATTTGCCATGACATTTTGAATGGCTCTCACGTCCACATACTTTATCCAAACATCTTCAAACTTTATGAGCATGATGAGGGCTCTGCCCTGAACGGCTCCATATGTCAAACTCCCGCCTTACTCGTGGCGCCCCCTGCTGGTAACAGGAAATAACCTGTTTGTACTATGACGTGTACTGGGGAGAAGAGGAGAGGACATAGGATGACTCTGGTACTTGGCTCCGCTGGCTGCGACTCCCGCGGGTCGCAAGGGGTGCGAGGGCCCGTCATCGCTGCTTGCAGCTTTAATTAGGGCCCGAGCACCGAGTGGTGCGAAGGCCCTATTGTAATTCTAATGTTTATTATTAGGGCCCGAGCACCGAGTGGTGCGAAGGCCCTATTGTAATTCTAATGTTTAATATTATTATTTGTCCTCCCAAACAACTGCATTTTTCAACCCCTTCCCATGCTCTAAAACGCCTGAAATTTTGCACACTCATCAGGTCTGGTGAAAAATTTGATATTTTGTGGTCGTTGTAAATGGGGGGGGCAAAATGGCTCCGCAGCGCCCCCTTGAAATTTTCAAAACCCCCCTCCCATTGGGCTTAGTTTGTCATAGGTGCATGAAAATTGGTTCACATGTTGATCATACCGAGACACACCAAAAAGTCTCTTGACACCATGACCTCAACCCAACAGGAAGTCCGCCATTGTGGTCGGAAGTTGGCCATTTTGGCGAATTACACCATTGGTATGCGGACGAACTCGTGCTAGGGATTTCACCCGATCCACTTCATATTTGGTGGACCTCACCTCAAGACCATCATGATCAAAAGTTATCACAGAGTTTTCTCTAAGTTAAAGGGCGTGGCCTCTGTGGCCCGCCAAAGTTTGGTGGCGTTTGGTGAATTTGCCATGACATTTTGAATGGCTCTCACGTCCACATACTTTATCCAAACATCTTCAAACTTTATGAGCATGATCAGGGCTCTGCCCTGAACGCCTCCATATGTCAAACTCCCGCCTTACTCGTGGCGTCCCCTGCTGGTAACAGGAAATGACCTATTTTTACTCTGAAGTGTACTGCTCCTTAATAGTTGACACCATCGGCTTGGTTTCTGCTCTACAACCTTCCCAACTACTTGGTGAAGCTACATTATAAAGGCCGTGAAGCTGGGTGCAATGGCATCTGTGTGGCGGCGCGGCAACTGACGATCCCTCGCCGTGAAATTACGTTTGGATTTGTAATGACCTTAACCACCTCCTATGATCCTAAAAATTCATACACACGTTCTTGGGGGCTGGTCCTAGACTCTGATGGGGTTTTTGTAATTGGGCGGGGCAAAATGGCTCAACGGCGCCCCCTTGAAGATTTAAAATACCCCTCTCCATATGGGTTTTTTTGGAATACGAAGATGAAAATCAGTACACATAAAGAACACTTCGGGATGCACAAAAAAGTCTCTTGACACCATGACCTCAACCCAGCAGGAAGTCAGCCATTTTGTTTTTGGCGGCCAAATTTCAGTGCTTTCCACCATTGGTATGCGGATGAACTCGTGCTAGGGATTTCACCCGATCCACTTCATATTTGGTGGACTTCACCTCAAGACCATGATGATCAAAAGTTATCACAGAGTTTTCTCTAAGTTAAAGGGCGTGGCCTCTGTGGCCCGCCAAAGTTTGGTGGCGTTTGGTGAATTTGCCATGACATTTTGAATGGCTCTCACGTCCACATACTTTATCCAAACATCTTCAAACTTTATGAGCATGATCAGGGCTCTGCCCTGAACGCCTCCATATGTCAAAGTCCCGCCTTACTCGTGGCGTCCCCTGCTGGTAACAGGAAATGACCTATTTTTACTCTGAAGTGTACTGCTCCTTAATAGTTGACACCATCGGCTTGGTTTCTGCTCTACAACCTTCCCAACTACTTGGTGAAGCTACATTATAAAGGCCGTGAAGCTGGGTGCAATGGCATCTGTGTGGCGGCGCGGCAACTGACGATCCCTCGCCGTGAAATTACGTTTGGATTTGTAATGACCTTAACCACCTCCTATGATCCTAAAAATTCATACACACGTTCTTGGGGGCTGGTCCTAGACTCTGATGGGGTTTTTGTAATTGGGCGGGGCAAAGTGGCTCAACTGCGCCCCCTTGAAAATTTAAAATACCCCTCTCCATATGGGTTTTTTTGGAGTATGAAGATGAAAATCGGTACACATAAAGAACACTTCCAGACGCACAAAAAAGTCTCTTGACACCATGACCTCAACCCAGCAGGAAGTCGACCATTTTGTTTTTGGCGGCCAAATTTCACTGCTTTCCACCACTGGTATGCGGATGAACTCGTGCTAGGGATTTCACCCGATCAACTTCATATCTGGTGGACCTCACCTCAAGACCATGATGATCAAAAGTTATAAGAGACTTTTCTCTAAGTTAAAGGGCGTGGCCTCTGTGGCTCGCCAAAGTTCGATGGCGTTTGGTGAATTTGCCATGACATTTTGAATGGCTCTCACATCCACATACTTTATCCAAACATCTTCAAACTTTATGAGCATGATCAGGGCTCTGCCCTGAACGCCTCCATATGTCAAACTCCCGCCTTACTCGTGGCGCCCCCTGCTGGTAACAGGAAATAACCTGTTTGTACTATGACGTGTACTGGGGAGAAGAGGAGAGGGCATAGGAGGACTCTGGTACTCTTGGCTGTGCCGGCTGCGACTCCCGCGGGTCGCAAGGGGTGCGAGGGCCCGTCATCGCTGCTTGCAGCTTTAATTAGGGCCCGAGCACCGAGTGGTGCGAAGGCCCTATTGTTTTTGTAATGTTTATTATTATTATTATTATTATTATTATTATTATTATTATTATTATTATTATTCCTCCCAAACAACTGCATTTTTCAACCCCTTCCCATGCTCTAAAACGCCTGAAATTTTGCACAGTCATCAGGTCTGGTGAAAAATTTGATATTTTGTGGTCGTTGTAAATGGGGGGGGCAAAATGGCTCCGCAGCGCCCCCTTGAAATTTTCAAAACCCCCCTCCCATTGGGCTTAGTTTGTCATAGGTGCATGAAAATTGGTACACATGTTGATCATACCGAGACACACCAAAAAGTCTCTTGACACCATGACCTCAACCCAACAGGAAGTCCGCCATTGTGGTCGGAAGTTGGCCATTTTGGCGAATTACACCATTGGTATGCGGACGAACTCGTGCTAGGGATTTCACCCGATCCACTTCATATTTGGTGGACCTCACCTCAAGACCATGATGATCAAAAGTTATTCAAGGCTTTTCTCTAAGTTAAAGGGCGTGGCCTCTGTGGCCCGCCAAAGTTTGATGGCGTTTGGTGAATTTTCCATGACATTTTGAATGGCTCTCACGTCCACATACTTTATCCAAACATCTTCAAACTTCATGAGCTTGATCAGGGCTCTGCCCTGAACGCCTCCATATGTCAAACTCCCGCCTTACTCGTGGCGTCCCCTGCTGGTAACAGGAAATGACCTATTCTTACTCTGAAGTGTACTGCTCCTTAATAGTTGACACCATCGGCTTGGTTTCTGCTCTACAACCTTCCCAACTACTTGGTGAAGCTACATTATAAAGGCCGTGAAGCTGGGTGCAATGGCATCTGTGTGGCGGCGCGGCAACTGACGATCCCTCGCCGTGAAATTACGTTTGGATTTGTAATGACCTTAACCACCTCCTATGATCCTAAAAATTCATACACACGTTCTTGGGGGCTGGTCCTAGACTCTGATGGGGTTTTTGTAATTGGGCGGGGCAAAATGGCTCAACGGCGCCCCCTTGAAGATTTAAAATACCCCTCTCCATATGGGTTTTTTTGGAGTATGAAGATGAAAATCGGTACACATAAAGAACACTTCCAGACGCAAAAAAAAGTCTCTTGACACCATGACCTCAACCCAGCAGGAAGTCGACCATTTTGTTTTTGGCGGCCAAATTTCACTGCTTTCCACCACTGGTATGCGGATGAACTCGTGCTAGGGATTTCACCCGATCAACTTCATATCTGGTGGACCTCACCTCAAGACCATGATGATCAAAAGTTATAAGAGACTTTTCTCTAAGTTAAAGGGCGTGGCCTCTGTGGCTCGCCAAAGTTCGATGGCGTTTGGTGAATTTGCCATGACATTTTGAATGGCTCTCACATCCACATACTTTATCCAAACATCGTCAAACTTCATGAGCATGATGAGGGCTCTGCCCTGAACGGCTCCATATGTCAAACTCCCGCCTTACTCGTGGCGCCCCCTGCTGGTAACAGGAAATAACCTGTTTGTACTATGACGTGTACTGGGGAGAAGAGGAGAGGACATAGGAGGACTCTGGTACTCTTGGCTGCGCCGGCTGCGACTCCCGCGGGTCGCAAGGGGTGCGAGGGCCCGTCATCGCTGCTTGCAGCTTTAATTAGGGCCCGAGCACCGAGTGGTGCGAAGGCCCTATTGTAATTCTAATGTTTATTATTATTATTATTTGTCCTCCCAAACAACTGCATTTTTCAACCCCTTCCCATGCTCTAAAACGCCTGAAATTTTGCACACTCATCAGGTCTGGTGAAAAATTTGATATTTTGTGGTCGTTGTAAATGGGGGGGGCCAAATGGCTCCGCAGCGCCCCCTTGAAATTTTCAAAACCCCCCTCCCATTGGGCTTAGTTTGTCATAGGTGCATGAAAATTGGTACACATGTTGATCATACCGAGACACACCAAAAAGTCTCTTGACACCATGACCTCAACCCAACAGGAAGACCGCCATTGTGGTCGGAAGTTGGCGATTTTGGCGAATTACACCATTGGTATGCGGACGAACTCGTGCTAGGGATTTCACCCGATCCACTTCATATTTGGTGGACCTCACCTCAAGACCATGATGATCAAAAGTTATCACAGAGTTTTCTCTAAGTTAAAGGGCGTGGCCTCTGTGGCCCGCCAAAGTTTGGTGGCGTTTGGTGAATTTGCCATGACATTTTGAATGGCTCTCACGTCCACATACTTTATCCAAACATCTTCAAACTTTATGAGCATGATCAGGGCTCTGCCCTGAACGCCTCCATATGTCAAACTCCCACCTTACTCGTGGCGTCCCCTGCTGGTAACAGGAAATGACCTATTTTTACTCTGAAGTGTACTGCTCCTTAATAGTTGACACCATCGGCTTGGTTTCTGCTCTACAACCTTCCCAACTACTTGGTGAAGCTACATTATAAAGGCCGTGAAGCTGGGTGCAATGGCATCTGTGTGGCGGCGCGGCAACTGACGATCCCTCGCCGTGAAATTACGTTTGGATTTGTAATGACCTTAACCACCTCCTATGATCATAAAAATTCATACACACGTTCTTGGGGGCTGGTCCTAGACTCTGATGGGGTTTTTGTAATTGGGCGGGGCAAAATGGCTCAACGGCGCCCCCTTGAAGATTTAAAATACCCCTCTCCATATGGGTTTTTTTGGAATACAAAGATGAAAATCAGTACACATAAAGAACACTTCGGGACGCACAAAAAAGTCTCTTGACACCATGACCTCAACCCAGCAGGAAGTCAGCCATTTTGTTTTTGGCGGCCAAATTTGAGTGCTTTCCACCATTGGTATGCAGATGAACTCGTGCTAGGGATTTCACCCGATCAACTTCATATCTGGTGGACCTCACCTCAAGACCATGATGATCAAAAGTTATAACAGACTTTTCTCTAAGTTAAAGGGTGTGGCCTCTGTGGCTCGCCAAAGTTCGGTGGCGTTTGGTGAATTTGCCATGACATTTTGAATGGCTCTCACGTCCACATACTTTATCCAAACATCTTCAAACTTTATGAGCATGATGAGGGCTCTGCCCTGAACGGCTCCATATGTCAAACCCCCGCCTTACTCGTGGCGCCCCCTGCTGGTAACAGGAAATAACCTGTTTGTACTATGACGTGTACTGCTCCTTAATAGTTGACACCATCGGCTTGGTTTCTGCTCTACAACCTTCCCAACTACTTGGTGAAGCTACATTATAAAGGCCGTGAAGCTGGGTGCAATGGCATCTGTGTGGCGGCGCGGCAACTGACGATCCCTCGCCGTGAAATTACGTTTGGATTTGTAATGACCTTAACCACCTCCTATGATCCTAAAAATTCATACACACGTTCTTGGGGGCTGGTCCTAGACTCTGATGGGGTTTTTGTAATTGGGCGGGGCAAAATGGCTCAACGGCGCCCCCTTGAACATTTAAAATACCCCTCTCCATATGGGTTTTTTTGGAATACAAAGATGAAAATCAGTACACATAAAGAACACTTCGGGACGCACAAAAAAGTCTCTTGACACCATGACCTCAACCCAGCAGGAAGTCGGCCATTTTGTTTTTGGCTGCCAAATTTGAGTGCTTTCCACCATTGGTATGCGGATGAACTCGTGCTAGGGATTTCACCCGATCAACTTCATATCTGGTGGACCTCACCTCAAGACCATGATGATCAAAAGTTATAACAGAATTTTCTCTAAGTTAAAGGGCGTGGCCTCTGTGGCTCGCCAAAGTTCGATGGCGTTTGGTGAATTTGCCATGACATTTTGAATGGCTCTCACGTCCACATACTTTATCCAAACATCTTCAAACTTTATGAGCATGATGAGGGCTCTGCCCTGAACGCCTCCATATGTCAAACCCCCGCCTTACTCGTGGCGCCCCCTGCTGGTAACAGGAAACAACCTGTTTGTACTATGACGTGTACTGGGGAGAAGAGGAGAGGACATAGGGGGACTCTGGTACTCTTGGCTGCGCCGGCTGCGACTCCGGTGGGTCGCAAGGGGTGCGAGGGCCCGTCATCGCTGCTTGCAGCTTTAATTATTATTATTTTTCCTCCCAAACAACTGCATTTTTCAACCCCTTCCCATGCTCTAAAACGCCTGAAATTTTGCACACTCATCAGGTCTGGTGAAAAATTTGATATTTTGTGGTCGTTGTAAATGGGGGGGGCAAAATGGCTCTGCAGCGCCCCCTTGAAATTTTCAAAACCCCCCTCCCATTGGGCTTAGTTTGTCATAGGTGCATGAAAATTGGTACACATGTTGATCATACCGAGACACACCAAAAAGTCTCCTGACACCATGACCTCAACCCAACAGGAAGTCCGCCATTGTGGTCGGAAGTTGGCGATTTTGGCGAATTACACCATTGGTATGCGGACGAACTCGTGCTAGGGATTTCACCCGATCCACTTCATATTTGGTGGACCTCACCTCAAGACCATGATGATCAAAAGTTATCACAGAGTTTTCTCTAAGTTAAAGGGCGTGGCCTCTGTGGCCCGCCAAAGTTTGGTGGCGTTTGGTGAATTTGCCATGACATTTTGACTGGCTCTCACGTCCACATACTTTATCCAAACATCTTCAAACTTTATGAGCATGATCAGGGCTCTGCCCTGAACGCCTCCATATGTCAAACTCCCGCCTTACTCGTGGCGTCCCCTGCTGGTAACAGGAAATGACCTATTTTTACTCTGAAGTGTACTGCTCCTTAATAGTTGACACCATCGGCTTGGTTTTTGCTCTACAACCTTCCCAACTACTTGGTGAAGCTACATTATAAAGGCCGTGAAGCTGGGTGCAATGGCATCTGTATGGCGGCGCGGCAACTGACGATCCCTCGCCGTGAAATTACGTTTGGATTTGTAATGACCTTAACCACCTCCTATGATCCTAAAAATTCATACACACGTTCTTGGGGGCTGGTCCTAGACTCTGATGGGGTTTTTGTAATTGGGCGGGGCAAAATGGCTCAACGGCGCCCCCTTGAAGATTTAAAATACCCCTCTCCATATGGGTTTTTTTGGAATACAAAGATGAAAATCGGTACACATAAAGAACACTTCGGAACGCACAAAAAAGTCTCTTGACACCATGACCTCAACCCAGCAGGAAGTCAGCCATTTTGTTTTTGGCGGCCAAATTTGAGTGCTTTCCACCATTGGTATGCGGATGAACTCGTGCTAGGGATTTCACCCGATCAACTTCATATCTGGTGGACCTCACCTCAAGACCATGATGATCAAAAGTTATAAGAGACTTTTCTCTAAGTTAAAGGGCGTGGCCTCTGTGGCTCGCCAAAGTTCGGTGGCGTTTGGTGAATTTGCCATGACATTTTGAATGGCTCTCACGTCCACATACTTTATCCAAACATCTTCAAACTTTATGAGCATGATGAGGGCTCTGCCCTGAACGGCTCCATATGTCAAACTCCCGCCTTACTCGTGGCGCCCCCTGCTGGTAACAGGAAATAACCTGTTTGTACTATGACGTGTACTGGGGAGAAGAGGAGAGGACATAGGATGACTCTGGTACTTGGCTCCGCTGGCTGCGACTCCCGCGGGTCGCAAGGGGTGCGAGGGCCCGTCATCGCTGCTTGCAGCTTTAATTAGGGCCCGAGCACCGAGTGGTGCGAAGGCCCTATTGTAATTCTAATGTTTATTATTAGGGCCCGAGCACCGAGTGGTGCGAAGGCCCTATTGTAATTCTAATGTTTAATATTATTATTTGTCCTCCCAAACAACTGCATTTTTCAACCCCTTCCCATGCTCTAAAACGCCTGAAATTTTGCACACTCATCAGGTCTGGTGAAAAATTTGATATTTTGTGGTCGTTGTAAATGGGGGGGGCAAAATGGCTCCGCAGCGCCCCCTTGAAATTTTCAAAACCCCCCTCCCATTGGGCTTAGTTTGTCATAGGTGCATGAAAATTGGTTCACATGTTGATCATACCGAGACACACCAAAAAGTCTCTTGACACCATGACCTCAACCCAACAGGAAGTCCGCCATTGTGGTCGGAAGTTGGCCATTTTGGCGAATTACACCATTGGTATGCGGACGAACTCGTGCTAGGGATTTCACCCGATCCACTTCATATTTGGTGGACCTCACCTCAAGACCATCATGATCAAAAGTTATCACAGAGTTTTCTCTAAGTTAAAGGGCGTGGCCTCTGTGGCCCGCCAAAGTTTGGTGGCGTTTGGTGAATTTGCCATGACATTTTGAATGGCTCTCACGTCCACATACTTTATCCAAACATCTTCAAACTTTATGAGCATGATCAGGGCTCTGCCCTGAACGCCTCCATATGTCAAACTCCCGCCTTACTCGTGGCGTCCCCTGCTGGTAACAGGAAATGACCTATTTTTACTCTGAAGTGTACTGCTCCTTAATAGTTGACACCATCGGCTTGGTTTCTGCTCTACAACCTTCCCAACTACTTGGTGAAGCTACATTATAAAGGCCGTGAAGCTGGGTGCAATGGCATCTGTGTGGCGGCGCGGCAACTGACGATCCCTCGCCGTGAAATTACGTTTGGATTTGTAATGACCTTAACCACCTCCTATGATCCTAAAAATTCATACACACGTTCTTGGGGGCTGGTCCTAGACTCTGATGGGGTTTTTGTAATTGGGCGGGGCAAAATGGCTCAACGGCGCCCCCTTGAAGATTTAAAATACCCCTCTCCATATGGGTTTTTTTGGAATACGAAGATGAAAATCAGTACACATAAAGAACACTTCGGGATGCACAAAAAAGTCTCTTGACACCATGACCTCAACCCAGCAGGAAGTCAGCCATTTTGTTTTTGGCGGCCAAATTTCAGTGCTTTCCACCATTGGTATGCGGATGAACTCGTGCTAGGGATTTCACCCGATCAACTTCATATCTGGTGGACCTCACCTCAAGACCATGATGATCAAAAGTTATAACAGACTTTTTTCTAAGTTAAAGGGCGTGGCCTCTGTGGCTCGCCAAAGTTCGGTGGTGTTTGGTGAATTTGCCATGACATTTTGAATGGCTCTCACATCCACATACTTTATCCAAACATCTTCAAACTTTATGAGCATGATGAGGGCTCTGCCCTGAACGCCTCCATATGTCAAACTCCTGCCTTACTCATGGCGCCCCCTGCTGGTAACAGGAAATAACCTGTTTGTACTATGACGTGTACTGGGGAGAAGAGGAGAGGACATAGGGGGACTCTGGTACTTGGCTGCGCCGGCTGCGACTCCGGCGGGTCGCAAGGGGTGCGAGGGCCCGTCATCGCTGCTTGCAGCTTTAATTATTATTATTATTATTATTATTATTATTCCTCCCAAACAACTGCATTTTTCAACCCCTTCCCATGCTCTAAAACGCCTGAAATTTTGCACACTCATCAGGTCTGGTGAAAAATTTGATATTTTGTGGTCGTTGTAAATGGGGGGGGCAAAATGGCTCTGCAGCGCCCCCTTGAAATTTTCAAAACCCCCCTCCCATTGGGCTTAGTTTGTCATAGGTGCATGAAAATTGGTACACATGTTGATCATACCGAGACACACCAAAAAGTCTCTTGACACCATGACCTCAACCCAACAGGAAGTCCGCCATTGTGGTCGGAAGTTGGCCATTTTGGCGAATTACACCATTGGTATGCGGACGAACTCGTGCTAGGAATTTCACCTGATCCACTTCATATTTGGTGGACCTCACCTCAAGACCATGATGATCAAAAGTTATCACAGAGTTTTCTCTAAGTTAAAGGGCGTGGCCTCTGTGGCTCGCCAAAGTTTGGTGGCGTTTGGTGAATTTGCCATGACATTTTGACTGGCTCTCACGTCCACATACTTTATCCAAACATCTTCAAACTTTATGAGCATGATCAGGGCTCTGCCCTGAACGCCTCCATATGTCAAACTCCCGCCTTACTCGTGGCGTCCCCTGCTGGTAACAGGAAATGACCTATTTTTACTCTGAAGTGTACTGCTCCTTAATACTTGACACCATCGGCTTCGTTTCTGCTCTACAACCTTCCCAACTACTTGGTGAAGCAACATTATAAAGGCAGTGAAGCTGGGTGCAATGGCATCTGTGTGGCGGCGCGGCAACTGACGATCCCTCGCCGTGAAATTACGTTTGGATTTGTAATGACCTTAACCACCTCCTATGATCCTAAAAATTCATACACACGTTCTTGGGGGCTGGTCCTAGACTCTGATGGGGTTTTTGTAATTGGGCGGGGCAAAATGGCTCAACGGCGCCCCCTTGAATATTTAAAATACCCCTCTCCATATGGGTTTTTTTGGAGTACAAAGATGAAAATCGGTACACATAAAGAACACTTCCTGACGCACAAAAAAGTCTCTTGACACCATGACCTCAACCTAGCAGGAAGTCGGCCATTTTGTTTTTGGCGGCCAAATTTCACTGCTTTCCACCATTGGTATGCGGATGAACTCGTGCTAGGGATTTCACCCGATCAACTTCATATCTGGTGGACCTCACCTCAAGACCATGATGATCAAAAGTTATCAAAGGCTTTTCTCTAAGTTAAAGGGCGTGGCCTCTGTGGCTCGCCAAAGTTCGGTGGCGTTTGGTGAATTTGCCATGACATTTTGAATAGCTCTCACGTCCACATACTTTATCCAAACATCTTCAAACTTTATGAGCATGATGAGGGCTCTGCCCGGAACGCCTCCATATGTCAAACTCCCGCCTTACTCGTGGCGCCCCCTGCTGGTAACAGGAAATAACCTGTTTGTACTATGACGTGTACTGGGGAGAAGAGGAGAGGACATAGGAGGACTCTGGTACTCTTGGCTGCGCCGGCTGCGACTCCCGCGGGTCGCAAGGGGTGCGAGGGCCCGTCATCGCTGCTTGCAGCTTTAATTATTAGGGCCCGAGCACCGAGTGGTGCGAAGGCCCTATTGTAATTCTAATGTTTATTATTATTATTATTAGGGCCCGAGCACCGAGTGGTGCGAAGGCCCTATTGTTTTTGTAATGTTTATTATTATTATTATTAGGGCCCGAGCACCGAGTGGTGCGAAGGCCCTATTGTTTTTGTAATGTTTATTATTATTATTATTATTATTATTATTATTATTATTATTATTATTATTCCTCCCAAACAACTGCATTTTTCAACCCCTTCCCATGCTCTAAAACGCCTGAAATTTTGCACACTCATCAGGTCTGGTGAAAAATTTGATATTTTGTGGTCGTTGTAAATGGGGGGGGCAAAATGGCTCTGCAGCGCCCCCTTGAAATTTTCAAAACCCCCCTCCCATTGGGCTTAGTTTGTCATAGGTGCATGAAAATTGGTACACATGTTGATCATACCGAGACACACCAAAAAGTCTCTTGACACCATGACCTCAACCCAACAGGAAGTCCGCCATTGTGGTCGGAAGTTGGCGATTTTGGCGAATTACACCATTGGTATGCGGACGAACTCGTGCTAGGGATTTCACCCGATCCACTTCATATTTGGTGGACCTCACCTCAAGACCATGATGATCAAAAGTTATCACAGAGTTTTCTCTAAGTTAAAGGGCGTGGCCTCTGTGGTCCGCCAAAGTTTGGTGGCGTTTGGTGAATTTGCCATGACATTTTGACTGGCTCTCACGTCCACATACTTTATCCAAACATCTTCAAACTTTATGAGCATGATCAGGGCTCTGCCCTGAACGCCTCCATATGTCAAACTCCCGCCTTACTCGTGGCGTCCCCTGCTGGTAACAGGAAATGACCTATTTTTACTCTGAAGTGTACTGCTCCTTAATAGTTGACACCATCGGCTTGGTTTCTGCTCTACAACCTTCCCAACTACTTGGTGAAGCTACATTATAAAGGCCGTGAAGCTGGGTGCAATGGCATCTGTATGGCGGCGCGGCAACTGACGATCCCTCGCCGTGAAATTACGTTTGGATTTGTAATGACCTTAACCACCTCCTATGATCCTAAAAATTCATACACACGTTCTTGGGGGCTGGTCCTAGACTCTGATGGGGTTTTTGTAATTGGGTGGGGCAAAATGGCTCAACGGCGCCCCCTTGAAGATTTAAAATACCCCTCTCCATATGGGTTTTTTTGGAATACAAAGATGAAAATCGGTACACATAAAGAACACTTCGGAACGCACAAAAAAGTCTCTTGACACCATGACCTCAACCCAGCAGGAAGTCAGCCATTTTGTTTTTGGCGGCCAAATTTGAGTGCTTTCCACCATTGGTATGCGGATGAACTCGTGCTAGGGATTTCACCCGATCAACTTCATATCTGGTGGACCTCACCTCAAGACCATGATGATCAAAAGTTATAAGAGACTTTTCTCTAAGTTAAAGGGCGTGGCCTCTGTGGCTCGCCAAAGTTCGGTGGCGTTTGGTGAATTTGCCATGACATTTTGAATGGCTCTCACGTCCACATACTTTATCCAAACATCTTCAAACTTTATGAGCATGATGAGGGCTCTGCCCTGAACAGCTCCATATGTCAAACTCCCGCCTTACTCGTGGCGCCCCCTGCTGGTAACAGGAAATAACCTGTTTGTACTATGACGTGTACTGGGGAGAAGAGGAGAGGACATAGGATGACTCTGGTACTTGGCTGCGCCGGCTGCGACTCCCGCGGGTCGCAAGGGGTGCGAGGGCCCGTCATCGCTGCTTGCAGCTTTAATTATTATTATTATTCCTCCCAAACAACTGCATTTTTCAACCCCTTCCCATGCTCTAAAACGCCTGAAATTTTGCACACTCATCAGGTCTGGTGAAAAATTTGATATTTTGTGGTCCTTGTAAATGGGGGGGGCAAAATGGCTCCGCAGCGCCCCCTTGAAATTTTCAAAACCCCCCTCCCATTGGGCTTAGTTTGTCATAGGTGCATGAAAATTGGTACACATGTTGATCATACCGAGACACACCAAAAAGTCTCTTGACACCATGACCTCAACCCAACAGGAAGTCCGCCATTGTGGTCGGAAGTTGGCGATTTTGGCGAATTACACCATTGGTATGCGGACGAACTCGTGCTAGGGATTTCACCTGATCCACTTCATATTTGGTGGACTTCACCTCAAGACCATGATGATCAAAAGTTATCACAGAGTTTTCTCTAAGTTAAAGGGCGTGGCCTCTGTGGCCCGCCAAAGTTTGGTGGCGTTTGGTGAATTTTCCATGACATTTTGAATGGCTCTCACGTCCACATACTTTATCCAAACATCTTCAAACTTTATGAGCATGATCAGGGCTCTGCCCTGAACGCCTCCATATGTCAAAGTCCCGCCTTACTCGTGGCGTCCCCTGCTGGTAACAGGAAATGACCTATTTTTACTCTGAAGTGTACTGCTCCTTAATAGTTGACACCATCGGCTTGGTTTCTGCTCTACAACCTTCCCAACTACTTGGTGAAGCTACATTATAAAGGCTGTGAAGCTGGGTGCAATGGCATCTGTCTGGCGGCGCGGCAACTGACGATCCCTCGCCGTGAAATTACGTTTGGATTTGTAATGACCTTAACCACCTCCTATGATCCTAAAAATTCATACACACGTTCTTGGGGGCTGGCCCTAGACTCTGATGGGGTTTTTGTAATTGGGCGGGGCAAAATGGCTCAACGGCGCCCCCTTGAAGATTTAAAATACCCCTCTCCATATGGGTTTTTTTGGAATACGAAGATGAAAATCAGTACACATAAAGAACACTTCGGGACGCACAAAAAAGTCTCTTGACACCATGACCTCAACCCAGCAGGAAGTCAGCCATTTTGTTTTTGGCGGCCAAATTTGAATGCTTTCCACCATTGGTATGCGGATGAACTCGTGCTAGGGATTTCACCCGATCAGCTTCATATCTGGTGGACCTCACCTCAAGACCATGATGATCAAAAGTTATCACAGAGTTTTCTCTAAGTTACAGGGTGTGGCCTCTGTGGCCCGCCAAAGTTTGGTGGCGTTTGGTGAATTTGCCATGACATTTTGAATGGCTCTCACATCCACATACTTTATCCAAACATCTTCAAACTTCATGAGCATGATGAGGGCTCTGCCCTGAACGCCTCCATATGTCAAACGCCCGCCTTACTCGTGGCGCCCCCTGCTGGTAACAGGAAATAACCTGTTTGTACTATGAAGTGTACTGGGGAGAAGAGGAGAGGACATAGGAGGACTCTGGTACTCATGGCTGTGCCGGCTGCGACTCCCGCGGGTCGCAAGGGGTGCGAGGGCCCGTCATCGCTGCTTGCAGCTTTAATTATTATTATTATTATTATTAGGGCCCGAGCACCGAGTGGTGCGAAGGCCCTATTGTTTTTGTAATGTTTATTAGGGCCCGAGCACCGAGTGGTGCGAAGGCCCTATTGTTTTTCTAATGTTTATTATTATTATTATTATTATTATTATTATTCCTCCCAAACAACTGCATTTTTCAACCCCTTCCCATGCTCTAAAACGCCTGAAATTTTGCACACTCATCAGGTCTGGTGAAAAATTTGATATTTTGTGGTCGTTGTAAATGGGGGGGGCCAAATGGCTCCGCAGCGCCCCCTTGAAATTTTCAAAACCCCCCTCCCATTGGGCTTAGTTTGTCATAGGTGCATGAAAATTGGTACACATGTTGATCATACCGAGACACACCAAAAAGTCTCTTGACACCATGACCTCAACCCAACAGGAAGTCCGCCATTGTGGTCGGAAGTTGGCGATTTTGGCGAATTACACCATTGGTATGCGGACGAACTCGTGCTAGGGATTTCACCTGATCCACTTCATATTTGGTGGACCTCACCTCAAGACCATGATGATCAAAAGTTATTCAAGGCTTTTCTCTAAGTTAAAGGGCGTGGCCTCTGTGGCCCGCCAAAGTTTGATGGCGTTTGGTGAATTTTCCATGACATTTTGAATGGCTCTCACGTCCACATACTTTATCCAAACATCTTCAAACTTCATGAGCTTGATCAGGGCTCTGCCCTGAACGCCTCCATATGTCAAACTCCCGCCTTACTCGTGGCGTCCCCTGCTGGTAACAGGAAATGACCTATTCTTACTCTGAAGTGTACTGCTCCTTAATAGTTGACACCATCGGCTTGGTTTCTGCTCTACAACCTTCCCAACTACTTGGTGAAGCTACATTATAAAGGCCGTGAAGCTGGGTGCAATGGCATCTGTGTGGCGGCGCGGCAACTGACGATCCCTCGCCGTGAAATTACGTTTGGATTTGTAATGACCTTAACCACCTCCTATGATCCTAAAAATTCATACACACGTTCTTGGGGGCTGGTCCTAGACTCTGATGGGGTTTTTGTAATTGGGCGGGGCAAAATGGCTCAACGGCGCCCCCTTGAAGATTTAAAATACCCCTCTCCATATGGGTTTTTTTGGAGTATGAAGATGAAAATCGGTACACATAAAGAACACTTCCAGACGCAAAAAAAAGTCTCTTGACACCATGACCTCAACCCAGCAGGAAGTCGACCATTTTGTTTTTGGCGGCCAAATTTCACTGCTTTCCACCACTGGTATGCGGATGAACTCGTGCTAGGGATTTCACCCGATCAACTTCATATCTGGTGGACCTCACCTCAAGACCATGATGATCAAAAGTTATAAGAGACTTTTCTCTAAGTTAAAGGGCGTGGCCTCTGTGGCTCGCCAAAGTTCGATGGCGTTTGGTGAATTTGCCATGACATTTTGAATGGCTCTCACATCCACATACTTTATCCAAACATCGTCAAACTTCATGAGCATGATGAGGGCTCTGCCCTGAACGCCTCCATATGTCAAACTCCCGCCTTACTCGTGGCGCCCCCTGCTGGTAACAGGAAATAACCTGTTTGTACTATGACGTGTACTGGGGAGAAGAGGAGAGGACATAGGAGGACTCTGGTACTCTTGGCTGCGCCGGCTGCGACTCCCGCGGGTCGCAAGGGGTGCGAGGGCCCGTCATCGCTGCTTGCAGCTTTAATTATTATTATTATTATTATTATTATTCCTCCCAAACAACTGCATTTTTCAACCCCTTCCCATGCTCTAAAACGCCTGAAATTTTGCACACTCATCAGGTCTGGTGAAAAATTTGATATTTTGTGGTCGTTGTAAATGGGGGGGGCAAAATGGCTCCGCAGCGCCCCCTTGAAATTTTCAAAACCCCCCTCCCATTGGGCTTAGTTTGTCATAGGTGCATGAAAATTGGTACACATGTTGATCATACCGAGACACACCAAAAAGTCTCTTGACACCATGACCTCAACCCAACAGGAAGTCCGCCATTGTGGTCGGAAGTTGGCGATTTTGGCGAATTACACCATTGGTATGCGGATGAACTCGTGCTAGGGATTTCACCCGATCCACTTCATATTTGGTGGACCTCACCTCAAGACCATGATGATCAAAAGTTATCACAGAGTTTTCTCTAAGTTAAAGGGCGTGGCCTCTGTGGCCCGCCAAAGTTTGGTGGCGTTTGGTGAATTTGCCATGACATTTTGAATGGCTCTCACTTCCACATACTTTATCCAAACATCTTCAAACTTTATGAGCATGATCAGGGCTCTGCCCTGAACGCCTCCATATGTCAAACTCCCGCCTTACTCGTGGCGTCCCCTGCTGGTAACAGGAAATGACCTATTTTTACTCTGAAGTGTACTGCTCCTTAATAGTTGACACCATCGGCTTGGTTTCTGCTCTACAACCTTCCCAACTACTTGGTGAAGCTACATTATAAAGGCCGTGAAGCTGGGTGCAATGGCATCTGTGTGGCAGCGCGGCAACTGACGATCCCTCGCCGTGAAATTACGTTTGGATTTGTAATGACCTTAACGACCTCCTATGATCCTACAAATTCATACACACGTTCTTGGGGGCTGGTCCTAGACTCTGATGGGGTTTTTGTAATTGGGCGGGGCAAAATGGCTCAACGGCGCCCCCTTGAAGATTTAAAATACCCCTCTCCATATGGGTTTTTTTGGAATAAAAAGATGAAAATCAGTACACATAAAGAACACTTCCAGACGCACAAAAAAGTCTCTTGACACCATGACCTCAACCCAGCAGAAAGTCAGCCATTTTGTTTTTGGCGGCCAAATTTGAGTGCTTTCCACCATTGGTATGCGGATGAACTCGTGCTAGGGATTTCACCCGATCAACTTCATATCTGGTGGACCTCACCTCAAGACCATGATGATCAAAAGTTATAACAGACTTTTCTCTAAGTTAAAGGGTGTGGCCTCTGTGGCTCGCCAAAGTTCGGTGGCGTTTGGTGAATTTGCCATGACATTTTGAATGGCTCTCACGTCCACATACTTTATCCAAACATCTTCAAACTTTATGAGCATGATGAGGGCTCTTCCCTGAACAGCTCCATATGTCAAACCCCCGCCTTACTCGTGGCGCCCCCTGCTGGTAACAGGAAATAACCTGTTTGTACTATGACGTGTACTGGGGAGAAGAGGAGAGGACATAGGGGGACTCTGGTACTTGGCTGCGTCGGCTGCGACTCCGGCGGGTCGCAAGGGGTGCGAGGGCCCGTCATCGCTGCTTGCAGCTTTAATTAGGGCCCGAGCACCGAGTGGTGCGAAGGCCCTATTGTAATTCTAATGTTTATTATTATTATTAGGGCCCGAGCACCGAGTGGTGCGAAGGCCCTATTGTAATTCTAATGTTTATTATTATTATTATTATTATTATTATTATTATTATTATTATTTGTCCTCCCAAACAACTGCATTTTTCAACCCCTTCCCATGCTCTAAAACGCCTGAAATTTTGCACAGTCATCAGGTCTGGTGAAAAATTTGATATTTTGTGGTCGTTGTAAATGGGGGGGGCAAAATGGCTCCGCAGCGCCCCCTTGAAATTTTCAAAACCCCCCTCCCATTGGGCTTAGTTTGTCATAGGTGCATGAAAATTGGTACACATGTTGATCATACCGAGACACACCAAAAAGTCTCTTGACACCATGACCTCAACCCAACAGGAAGTCCGCCATTGTGGTCGGAAGTTGGCGATTTTGGCGAATTACACCATTGGTATGCGGACGAACTCGTGCTAGGGATTTCACCTGATCCACTTCATATTTGGTGGACCTCACCTCAAGACCATGATGATCAAAAGTTATAACAGACTTTTCTCTAAGTTAAAGGGCGTGGCCTCTGCGGCCCGCCAAAGTTTGGTGGCGTTTGGTGAATTTGCCATGACATTTTGAATGGCTCTCACGTCCACATACTTTATCCAAACATCTTCAAACTTTATGAGCATGATGAAGGCTCTGCCCTGAACGCCTCCATATGTCAAACTCCCGCCTTACTCGTGGCGTCCCCTGCTGGTAACAGGAAATGACCTATTTTTACTCTGAAGTGTACTGCTCCTTAATAGTTGACACCATCGGCTTGGTTTCTGCTCTACAACCTTCCCAACTACTTGGTGAAGCTACATTATAAAGGCCGTGAAGCTGGGTGCAATGGCATCTGTGTGGCGGCGCGGCAACTGACGATCCCTCGCCGTGAAATTACGTTTGGATTTGTAATGACCTTAACCACCTCCTATGATCCTAAAAATTCATACACACGTTCTTGGGGGCTGGTCCTAGACTCTGATCGGGTTTTTGTATTTGGGCGGGGCAAAATGGCTCAACGGCGCCCCCTTGAAGATTTAAAATACCCCTCTCCATATGGGTTTTTTTGGAATACGAAGATGAAAATCAGTACACATAAAGAACACTTCGGGACGCACAAAAAAGTCTCTTGACACCATGACCTCAACCCAGCAGGAAGTCGGCCATTTTGTTTTTGGCGGCCAAATTTGAGTGCTTTCCACCATTGGTATGCGGATGAACTCGTGCTAGGGATTTCACCCGATCAACTTCATATCTGGTGGACCTCACCTCAAGACCATGATGATCAAAAGTTATAACAGACTTTTCTCTAAGTTAAAGGGCGTGGCCTCTGTGGCTCGCCAAAGTTCGGTGGCGTTTGGTGAATTTGCCATGACATTTTGAATGGCTCTCACGTCCACATACTTTATCCAAACATCTTCAAACTTTATGAGCATGATGAGGGCTCTGCCCTGAACAGCTCCATATGTCAAACTCCCGCCTTACTCGTGGCGCCCCCTGCTGGTAACAGGAAATAACCTGTTTGTACTATGAAGTGTACTGGGGAGAAGAGTAGAGGACATAGGAGGACACTGGTACTCATGGCTGTGCCGGCTGCGACTCCCGCGGGTCGCAAGGGGTGCGAGGGCCCGTCATCGCTGCTTGCAGCTTTAATTAGGGCCCGAGCACCGAGTGGTGCGAAGGCCCTATTGTTTTTCTAATGTTTATTATTATTATTAGGGCCCGAGCACCGAGTGGTGCGAAGGCCCTATTGTTTTTCTAATGTTTATTATTATTATTATTATTATTATTATTCCTCCCAAACAACTGCATTTTTCAACCCCTTCCCATGCTCTAAAACGCCTGAAATTTTGCACACTCATCAGGTCTGGTGAAAAATTTGATATTTTGTGGTCGTTGTAAATGGGGGGGGCCAAATGGCTCCGCAGCGCCCCCTTGAAATTTTCAAAACCCCCCTCCCATTGGGCTTAGTTTGTCATAGGTGCATGAAAATTGGTACACATGTTGATCATACCGAGACACACCAAAAAGTCTCTTGACACCATGACCTCAACCCAACAGGAAGTCCGCCATTGTGGTCGGAAGTTGGCGATTTTGGCGAAATACACCATTGGTATGCGGACGAACTCGTGCTAGGGATTTCACCTGATCCACTTCATACTTGGTGGACCTCATCTCAAGACCATGATGATCAAAAGTTATCAAAGGCTTTTCTCTAAGTTAAAGGGCGTGGCCTCTGTGGCCCGCCAAAGTTTGGTGGCGTTTGGTGAATTTGCCATGACATTTTGAATGGCTCTCACGTCCACATACTTTATCCAAACATCTTCAAACTTCATGAGCTTGATCAGGGCTCTGCCCTGAACGCCTCCATATGTCAAACTCCCGCCTTACTCGTGGCGTCCCCTGCTGGTAACAGGAAATGACCTATTTTTACTCTGAAGTGTACTGCTCCTTAATAGTTGACACCATCGGCTTGTTTTCTGCTCTACAACCTTCCCAACTACTTGGTGAAGCTACATTATAAAGGCCGTGAAGCTGGGTGCAATGGCATCTGTGTGGCGGCGCGGCAACTGACGATCCCTCGCCGTGAAATTACGTTTGGATTTGTAATGACCTTAACCACCTCCTATGATCCTAAAAATTCATACACACGTTCTTGGGGGCTGGTCCTAGACTCTGATGGGGTTTTTGTAATTGGGCGGGGCAAAATGGCTCAACGGCGCCCCCTTGAAGATTTAAAATACCCCTCTCCATATGGGTTTTTTTGGAGTACGAAGATGAAAATCGGTACACATAAAGAACACTTCCTGACGCACAAAAAAGTCTCTTGACACCATGACCTCAACCTAGCAGGAAGTCGGCCATTTTGTTTTTGGCGGCAAAATTTCAGTGCTTTCCACCATTGGTATGCGGACGAACTCGTGCTAGGGATTTCACCCGATCAACTTCATATCTGGTGGACCTCACCTCAAGACCATGATGATCAAAAGTTATCAAAGGCTTTTCTCTAAGTTAAAGGGCGTGGCCTCTGTGGCTCGCCAAAGTTCGGTGGCGTTTGGTGAATTTGCCATGACATTTTGAATGGCTCTCACGTCCACATACTTTATCCAAACATCTTCAAACTTCATGAGCATGATGAGGGCTCTGCCCTGAACGGCTCCATATGTCAAACTCCCGCCTTACTCGTGGCGCCCCCTGCTGGTAACAGGAAATAACGTGTTTGTACTATGACGTGTACTGGGGAGAAGAGGAGAGGACATAGGGGGACTCTGGTACTCTTGGCTGCGCCGGCTGCGACTCCCGCGGGTCGCAAGGGGTGCGAGGGCCCGTCATCGCTGCTTGCAGCTTTAATTATTATTATTATTATTATTCCTCCCAAACAACTGCATTTTTCAACCCCTTCCCATGCTCTAAAACGCCTGAAATTTTGCACACTCATCAGGTCTGGTGAAAAATTTGATATTTTGTGGTCGTTGTAAATGGGGGGGGCCAAATGGCTCCGCAGCGCCCCCTTGAAATTTTCAAAACCCCCCTCCCATTGGGCTTAGTTTGTCATAGGTGCATGAAAATTGGTACACATGTTGATCATACCGAGACACACCAAAAAGTCTCTTGACACCATGACCTCAACCCAACAGGAAGTCCGCCATTGTGGTCGGAAGTTGGCGATTTTGGCGAATTACACCATTGGTATGCGGACGAACTCGTGCTAGGGATTTCACCTGATCCACTTCATATTTGGTGGACCTCACCTCAAGACCATGATGATCAAAAGTTATTCAAGGCTTTTCTCTAAGTTAAAGGGCGTGGCCTCTGTGGCCCGCCAAAGTTTGATGGCGTTTGGTGAATTTTCCATGACATTTTGAATGGCTCTCACGTCCACATACTTTATCCAAACATCTTCAAACTTCATGAGCATGATCAGGGCTCTGCCCTGAACGCCTCCATATGTCAAACTCCCGCCTTACTCGTGGCGTCCCCTGCTGGTAACAGGAAATGACCTATTCTTACTCTGAAGTGTACTGCTCCTTAATAGTTGACACCATCGGCTTGGTTTCTGCTCTACAACCTTCCCAACTACTTGGTGAAGCTACATTATAAAGGCCGTGAAGCTGGGTGCAATGGCATCTGTGTGGCGGCGCGGCAACTGACGATCCCTCGCCGTGAAATTACGTTTGGATTTGTAATGACCTTAACCACCTCCTATGATCCTAAAAATTCATACACACGTTCTTGGGGGCTGGTCCTAGACTCTGATGGGGTTTTTGTAATTGGGCGGGGCAAAATGGCTCAACGGCGCCCCCTTGAAGATTTAAAATACCCCTCTCCATATGGGTTTTTTTGGAGTATGAAGATGAAAATCGGTACACATAAAGAACACTTCCAGACGCAAAAAAAAGTCTCTTGACACCATGACCTCAACCCAGCAGGAAGTCGACCATTTTGTTTTTGGCGGCCAAATTTCACTGCTTTCCACCACTGGTATGCGGATGAACTCGTGCTAGGGATTTCACCCGATCAACTTCATATCTGGTGGACCTCACCTCAAGACCATGATGATCAAAAGTTATAAGAGACTTTTCTCTAAGTTAAAGGGCGTGGCCTCTGTGGCTCGCCAAAGTTAGATGGCGTTTGGTGAATTTGCCATGACATTTTGAATGGCTCTCACATCCACATACTTTATCCAAACATCGTCAAACTTCATGAGCATGATGAGGGCTCTGCCCTGAACGCCTCCATATGTCAAACTCCCGCCTTACTCGTGGCGCCCCCTGCTGGTAACAGGAAATAACCTGTTTGTACTATGACGTGTACTGGGGAGAAGAGGAGAGGACATAGGAGTACTCTGGTACTCTTGGCTGCGCCGGCTGCGACTCCCGCGGGTCGCAAGGGGTGCGAGGGCCCGTCATCGCTGCTTGCAGCTTTAATTATTATTATTATTTGTCCTCCCAAACAACTGCATTTTTCAACCCCTTCCCATGCTCTAAAACGCCTGAAATTTTGCACACTCATCAGGTCTGGTGAAAAATTTGATATTTCATGGTCGTTGTAAATGGGGGGGGCAAAATGGCTCCGCAGCGCCCCCTTGAAATTTTCAAAACCCCCCTCCCATTGGGCTTAGTTTGTCATAGGTGCATGAAAATTGGTACACATGTTGATCATACTGAGACACACCAAAAAGTCTCTTGACACCATGACCTCAACCCAACAGGAAGTCCACCATTGTGGTCGGAAGTTGGCGATTTTGGCGAATTACACCATTGGTATGCGGACGAACTCGTGCTAGGGATTTCACCCGATCCACTTCATATTTGGTGGACCTCACCTCAAGACCATGATGATCAAAAGTTATAACAGAGTTTTCTCTAAGTTAAAGGGCGTGGCCTCTGTGGCCCGCCAAAGTTTGGTGGCGTTTGGTGAATTTGCCATGACATTTTGAATGGCTCTCACGTCCACATACTTTATCCAAACATCTTCAAACTTTATGAGCATGATGAGGGCTCTGGCCTGAACACCTCCATATGTCAAACTCCCGCCTTACTCGTGGCGTCCCCTGCTGGTAACAGGAAATGACCTATTTTTACTCTGAAGTGTACTGCTCCTTAATAGTTGACACCATCGGCTTTGTTTCTGCTCTACAACCTTCCCAACTACTTGGTGAAGCTACATTATAAAGGCCGTGAAGCTGGGTGCAATGGCATCTGTGTGGCGGCGCGGCAACTGACGATCCCTCGCCGTGAAATTACGTTTGGATTTGTAATGACCTTAACCACCTCCTATGATCATAAAAATTCATACACACGTTCTTGGGGGCTGGTCCTAGACTCTGATGGGGTTTTTGTAATTGGGCGGGGCAAAGTGGCTCAACTGCGCCCCCTTGAAAATTTAAAATACCCCTCTCCATATGGGTTTTTTTGGAGTATGAAGATGAAAATCGGTACACATAAAGAACACTTCCAGACGCACAAAAAAGTCTCATGACACCATGACCTCAACCCAGCAGGAAGTCGGCCATTTTGTTTTTGGCGGCCAAATTTGAGTGCTTTCCACCATTGGTATGCGGATGAACTCGTGCTAGGGATTTCACCCGATCAACTTCATATCTGGTGGACCTCACCTCAAGACCATGATGATCAAAAGTTATAACAGACTTTTCTCTAAGTTAAAGGGCGTGGCCTCTGTGGCTCGCCAAAGTTCGATGGCGTTTGGTGAATTTGCCATGACATTTTGAATGGCTCTCACATCCACATACTTTATCCAAACATCTTCAAACTTCATGAGCATGATGAGGGCTCTGCCCTGAACGCCTCCATATGTCAAACTCCCGCCTTATTCGTGGCGCCCCCTGCTGGTAACAGGAAATAACCTGTTTGTACTATGGCGTGTACTGGGGAGAAGATGAGAGGACATAGGGGGACTCTGGTACTTGACTGCGCCGGCTGCGACTCCCGCGGGTCGCAAGGGGTGCGAGGGCCCGTCATCGCTGCTTGCAGCTTTAATTAGGGCCCGAGCACCGAGTGGTGCGAAGGCCCTATTGTAATTCTAATGTTTATTATTATTATTATTATTTGTCCTCCCAAACAACTGCATTTTTCAACCCCTTCCCATGCTCTAAAACGCCTGAAATTTTGCACACTCATCAGGTCTGGTGAAAAATTTGATATTTTGTGGTCGTTGTAAATGGGGGGGGCAAAATGGCTCCGCAGCGCCCCCTTGAAATTTTCAAAACCCCCCTCCCATTGGGCTTAGTTTGTCATAGGTGCATGAAAATTGGTACACATGTTGATCATACCGAGACACACCAAAAAGCCTCTTGACACCATGACCTCAACCCAACAGGAAGTCCGCCATTGTGGTCGGAAGTTGGCGATTTTGGCGAATTACACCATTGGTATGCGGACGAACTCGTGCTAGGGATTTCACCCGATCCACTTCATATTTGGTGGACCTCACCTCAAGACCATGATGATCAAAAGTTATCACAGAGTTTTCTCTAAGTTAAAGGGCGTGGCCTCTGTGGCCCGCCAAAGTTCGGTGGCGTTTGGTGAATTTGCCATGACATTTTGAATGGCTCTCCCGTCCACATACTTTATCCAAACATCTTCAAACTTTATGAGCATGATCAGGGCTCTGCCCTGAACGCCTCCATATGTCAAACTCCCGCCTTACTCGTGGCGTCCCCTGCTGGTAACAGGAAATGACCTATTTTTACTCTGAAGTGTACTGCTCCTTAATAGTTGACACTATCGGCTTCGTTTCTGCTCTACAACCTTCCCAACTACTTGGTGAAGCTACATTATAAAGGCCGTGAAGCTGGGTGCAATGGTATCTGTGTGGCGGCGCGGCAACTGACGATCCCTCGCCATGAAATTACGTTTGGATTTGTAATGACCTTAACCACCTCCTATGATCATAAAAATTCATACACACGTTCTTGGGGGCTGGTCCTAGACTCTGATGGGGTTTTTGTAATTGGGCGGGGCAAAGTGGCTCAACTGCGCCCCCTTGAAAATTTAAAATACCCCTCTCCATATGGGTTTTTTTGGAGTATGAAGATGAAAATCGGTACACATAAAGAACACTTCCAGACGCACAAAAAAGTCTCTTGACACCATGACCTCAACCTAGCAGGAAGTCAGCCATTTTGTTTTTGGCGGCCAAATTTCAGTGCTTTCCACCATTGGTATGCGGATGAACTCGTGCTAGGGATTTCACCCGATCCACTTCATATCTGGTGGACCTCACCTCAAGACCATGATGATCAAAAGTTATAACAGACTTTTCTCTAAGTTAAAGGGCGTGGCCTCTGTGGCTCGCCAAAGTTCGGTGGCGTTTGGTGAATTTGCCATGACATTTTGAATGGCTCTCACGTCCACATACTTTATCCAAACATCTTCAAACTTCATGAGCATGATGAGGGCTCTGCCCTGAACGCCTCCATATGTCAAACTCCCGCCTTACTCGTGGCGCCCCCTGCTGGTAACAGGAAATAACCTGTTTGTACTATGAAGTGTACTGGGGAGAAGAGGAGAGGACATAGGAGGACTCTGGTACTCATGGCTGTGCCGGCTGCGACTCCCGCGGGTCGCAAGGGGTGCGAGGGCCCGTCATCGCTGCTTGCAGCTTTAATTATTATTATTATTCCTCCCAAACAACTGCATTTTTCAACCCCTTCCCATGCTCTAAAACGCCTGAAATTTTGCACACTCATCAGGTCTGGTGAAAAATTTGATATTTTGTGGTCCTTGTAAATGGGGGGGGGAAAATGGCTCCGCAGCGCCCCCTTGAAATTTTCAAAACCCCCCTCCCATTGGGCTTAGTTTGTCATAGGTGCATGAAAATTGGTACACATGTTGATCATACCGAGACACACCAAAAAGTCTCTTGACACCATGACCTCAACCCAACAGGAAGTCCGCCATTGTGGTCGGAAGTTGGCGATTTTGGCGAATTACACCATTGGTATGCGGACGAACTCGTGCTAGGGATTTCACCTGATCCACTTCATATTTGGTGGACCTCACCTCAAGACCATGATGATCAAAAGTTATCACAGAGTTTTCTCTAAGTTAAAGGGCGTGGCCTCTGTGGCCCGCCAAAGTTTGATGGCGTTTGGTGAATTTTCCATGACATTTTGAATGGCTCTCACGTCCACATACTTTATCCAAACATCTTCAAACTTTATGAGCGTGATGAGGGCTCTGCCCTGAACGCCTCCATATGTCAAACTCCCGCCTTACTCGTGGCGTCCCCTGCTGGTAACAGGAAATGACCTATTTTTACTCTGAAGTATACTGCTCCTTAATAGTTGACACCATCGGCTTGGTTTCTGCTCTACAACCTTCCCAACTACTTGGTGAAGCTACATTATAAAGGCCGTGAAGCTGGGTGCAATGGCATCTGTGTGGCGGCGCGGCAACTGACGATCCCTCGCCGTGAAATTACGTTTGGATTTGTAATGACCTTAACCACCTCCTATGATCATAAAAATTCATACACACGTTCTTGGGGGCTGGTCCTAGACTCTGATGGAGCTTTTATAATTGGGCGGGGCAAAATGGCTCAACGGCGCCCCCTTGAAAATTTAAAATACCCCTCTCCATATGGGTTTTTTTGGAGTACGAAGATGAAAATCGGTACACATAAAGAACACTTCCAGACGCACAAAAAAGTCTCTTGCCACCATGACCTCAACCCAGCAGGAAGTCGGCCATTTTGTTTTTGGCGGCCAAATTTGAGTGCTTTCCACCATTGGTATGTGGATGAACTCGTGCTAGGGATTTCACCCGATCAACTTCATATCTGGTGGACCTCACCTCAAGACCATGATGATCAAAAGTTATAAGAGACTTTTCTCTAAGTTAAAGGGCGTGGCCTCTGTGGCTCGCCAAAGTTCGATGGCGTTTGGTGAATTTGCCATGACATTTTGAATGGCTCTCACATCCACATACTTTATCCAAACATCGTCAAACTTCATGAGCATGATGAGGGCTCTGCCCTGAACGCCTCCATATGTCAAACTCCCGCCTTACTCGTGGCGCCCCCTGCTGGTAACAGGAAATAACCTGTTTGTACTATGACGTGTACTGGGGAGAAGAGGAGAGGGCATAGGAGGACTCTGGTACTCTTGGCTGCGCCGGCTGCGACTCCCGCGGGTCGCAAGGGGTGCGAGGGCCCGTCATCGCTGCTTGCAGCTTTAATATTATTAGGGCCCGAGCACCGAGTGGTGCGAAGGCCCTATTGTTTTTCTAATGTTTATTATTATTAGGGCCCGAGCACCGAGTGGTGCGAAGGCCCTATTGTTTTTGTAATGTTTATTATTATTATTATTATTATTATTATTATTATTATTATTATTCCTCCCAAACAACTGCATTTTTCAACCCCTTCCCATGCTCTAAAACGCCTGAAATTTTGCACACTCATCAGGTCTGGTGAAAAATTTGATATTTTGTGGTCGTTGTAAATGGGGGGGGCAAAATGGCTCTGCAGCGCCCCCTTGAAATTTTCAAAACCCCCCTCCCATTGGGCTTAGTTTGTCATAGGTGCATGAAAATTGGTACACATGTTGATCATACCGAGACACACCAAAAAGTCTCTTGACACCATGACCTCAACCCAACAGGAAGTCCGCCATTGTGGTCGGAAGTTGGCGATTTTGGCGAATTACACCATTGGTATGCGGACGAACTCGTGCTAGGGATTTCACCCGATCCACTTCATATTTGGTGGACCTCACCTCAAGACCATGATGATCAAAAGTTATCACAGAGTTTTCTCTAAGTTAAAGGGCGTGGCCTCTGTGGCCCGCCAAAGTTTGGTGGCGTTTGGTGAATTTGCCATGACATTTTGACTGGCTCTCACGTCCACATACTTTATCCAAACATCTTCAAACTTTATGAGCATGATCAGGGCTCTGCCCTGAACGCCTCCATATGTCAAACTCCCGCCTTACTCGTGGCGTCCCCTGCTGGTAACAGGAAATGACCTATTTTTACTCTGAAGTGTACTGCTCCTTAATAGTTGACACCATCGGCTTGGTTTCTGCTCTACAACCTTCCCAACTACTTGGTGAAGCTACATTATAAAGGCCGTGAAGCTGGGTGCAATGGCATCTGTGTGGCGGCGCGGCAACTGACGATCCCTCGCCGTGAAATTACGTTTGGATTTGTAATGACCTTAACAACCTCCTATGATCATAAAAATTCATACACACGTTCTTGGGGGCTGGTCCTAGACTCTGATGGGGTTTTTGTAATTGGGCGGGGCAAAATGGCTCAACGGCGCCCCCTTGAAGATTTAAAATACCCCTCTCCATATGGGTTTTTTTGGAATACAAAGATGAAAATCGGTACACATAAAGAACACTTCGGGACGCACAAAAAAGTCTCTTGACACCATGACCTCAATCCAGCAGGAAGTCAGCCATTTTGTTTTTGGCGGCCAAATTTGAGTGCTTTCCACCATTGGTATGCGGATGAACTCGTGCTAGGGATTTCACCCGATCAACTTCATATCTGGTGGACCTCACCTCAAGACCATGATGATCAAAAGTTATAACAGACTTTTCTCTAAGTTAAAGGGTGTGGCCTCTGTGGCTCGCCAAATTTCGGTGGCGTTTGGTGAATTTGCCATGACATTTTGAATGGCTCTCACGTCCACATACTTTATCCAAACATCTTCAAACTTTATGAGCATGATGAGGGCTCTGCCCTGAACAGCTCCATATGTCAAACTCCCGCCTTACTCGTGGCGCCCCCTGCTGGTAACAGGAAATAACCTGTTTGTACTATGACGTGTACTGGGGAGAAGAGGAGAGGACATAGGGGGACTCTGGTACTTGGCTGCGCCGGCTGCGACTCCCGCGGGTCGCAAGGGGTGCGAGGGCCCGTCATCGCTGCTTGCAGCTTTAATTATTATTATTATTATTATTTGTCCTCCCAAACAACTGCATTTTTCAACCCCTTCCCATGCTCTAAAACGCCTGAAATTTTGCACAGTCATCAGGTCTGGTGAAAAATTTGATATTTTGTGGTCGTTGTAAATGGGGGGGGCAAAATGGCTCCGCAGCGCCCCCTTGAAATTTTCAAAACCCCCCTCCCATTGGGCTTAGTTTGTCATAGGTGCATGAAAATTGGTACACATGTCGATTATACCGAGACACACCAAAAAGTCTCTTGACACCATGACCTCAACCCAACAGGAAGTCCGACATTGTGGTCGGAAGTTGGCGATTTTGGCGAATTACACCATTGGTATGCGGACGAACTCGTGCTAGGGATTTCACCCGATCCACTTCATATTTGGTGGACCTCACCTCAAGACCATGATGATCAAAAGTTATCACAGAGTTTTCTCTAAGTTAAAGGGCGTGGCCGCTGCGGCCCGCCAAAGTTTGGTGGCGTTTGGTGAATTTGCCATGACATTTTGAATGGCTCTCACGTCCACATACTTTATCCAAACATCTTCAAACTTTATGAGCATGATCAGGGCTCTGCCCTGAACGCCTCCATATGTCAAACTCCCGCCTTACTCGTGGCGTCCCCTGCTGGTAACAGGAAATGACCTATTTTTACTCTGAAGTGTACTGCTCCTTAATAGTTGACACCATCGGCTTTGTTTCTGCTCTACAACCTTCCCAACTACTTGGTGAAGCTACATTATAAAGGCCGTGAAGCTGGGTGCAATGGCATCTGTGTGGCGGCGCGGCAACTGACGATCCCTCGCCGTGAAATTACGTTTGGATTTGTAATGACCTTAACCACCTCCTATGATCCTAAAAATTCATACACACGTTCTTGGGGGCTGGTCCTAGACTCTGATGGGGTTTTTGTAATTGGGCGGGGCAAAATGGCTCAACGGCGCCCCCTTGAAGATTTAAAATACCCCTCTCCATATGGGTTTTTTTGGAATACAAAGATGAAAATCGGTACACATAAAGAACACTTCGGAACGCACAAAAAAGTCTCTTGACACCATGACCTCAACCCAGCAGGAAGTCAGCCATTTTGTTTTTGGCGGCCAAATTTGAGTGCTTTCCACCATTGGTATGCGGATGAACTCGTGCTAGGGATTTCACCCGATCAACTTCATATCTGGTGGACCTCACCTCAAGACCATGATGATCAAAAGTTATAAGAGACTTTTCTCTAAGTTAAAGGGCGTGGCCTCTGTGGCTCGCCAAAGTTCGGTGGCGTTTGGTGAATTTGCCATGACATTTTGAATGGCTCTCACGTCCACATACTTTATCCAAACATCTTCAAACTTTATGAGCATGATGAGGGCTCTGCCCTGAACGGCTCCATATGTCAAACTCCCGCCTTACTCGTGGCGCCCCCTGCTGGTAACAGGAAATAACCTGTTTGTACTATGACGTGTACTGGGGAGAAGAGGAGAGGACATAGGATGACTCTGGTACTTGGCTCCGCTGGCTGCGACTCCCGCGGGTCGCAAGGGGTGCGAGGGCCCGTCATCGCTGCTTGCAGCTTTAATTAGGGCCCGAGCACCGAGTGGTGCGAAGGCCCTATTGTAATTCTAATGTTTATTATTAGGGCCCGAGCACCGAGTGGTGCGAAGGCCCTATTGTAATTCTAATGTTTATTATTAGGGCCCGAGCACCGAGTGGTGCGAAGGCCCTATTGTTTTTGTAGTGTTTATTATTATTATTATTATTATTATTATTATTATTATTATTTGGGCCCGAGCACCGAGTGGTGCGAAGGCCCTATTGTAATTCTAATGTTTATTATTATTATTAGGGCCCGAGCACCGAGTGGTGCGAAGGCCCTATTGTTTTTGTAGTGTTTATTATTATTATTATTATTATTATTAGGGCCCGAGCACCGAGTGGTGCGAAGGCCCTATTGTTTTTGTAATGTTTATTATTATTATTATTATTATTATTATTCCTCCCAAACAACTGCATTTTTCAACCCCTTCCCATGCTCTAAAACGCCTGAAATTTGGCACACTCATCAGGTCTGGTGAAAAATTTGATATTTTGTGGTCGTTGTAAATGGGTGGGGCAAAATGGCTCCACAGCGCCCCCTTGAAATTTTCAAAACCCCCCTCCCATTGGGCTTAGTTTGTCATAGGTGCATGAAAATTGGTACACATGTTGATCATACCGAGACACACCAAAAAGTCTCTTGACACCATGACCTCAACCCAACAGGAAGTCCGCCATTGTGGTCGGAAGTTGGCGATTTTGGCGAATTACACCATTGGTATGCGGACGAACTCGTGCTAGGGATTTCACCTGATCCACTTCATATTTGGTGGACCTCATCTCAAGACCATGATGATCAAAAGTTATCAAAGGCTTTTCTCTAAGTTAAAGGGCGTGGCCTCTGTGGCCCGCCAAAGTTTGGTGGCGTTTGGTGAATTTTCCATGACATTTTGAATGGCTCTCACGTCCACATACTTTATCCAAACATCTTCAAACTTCATGAGCATGATCAGGGCTCTGCTCTGAACACCTCCATATTTCAAACTCCCGCCTTACTCGTGGCGTCCCCTGCTGGTAACAGGAAATGACCTATTTTTACTCTGAAGTGTACTGCTCCTTAATAGTTGACACCATCGGCTTCATTTCTGCTCTACAACCTTCCCAACTACTTGGTGAAGCTACATTATAAAGGCCGTGAAGCTGGGTGCAATGGCATCTGTGTGGCGGCGCGGCAACTGACGATCCCTCGCCGTGAAATTACGTTTGGGTTTGTAATGACCTTAACCACCTCCTATGATCATAAAAATTCATACACACGTTCTTGGGGGCTGGTACTAGACTCTGATGGGGTTTTTGTAATTGGGCGGGGCAAAATGGCTCAACGGCGCCCCCTTGAAGATTTAAAATACCCCTCTCCATATGGGTTTTTTTGGAGTACGAAGATGAAAATCGGTACACATAAAGAACACTTCCTGACGCACAAAAACATCTCTTGACACCATGACCTCAACCTAGCAGGAAGTCGGCCATTTTGTTTTTGGCGGCCAAATTTCACTGCTTTCCACCATTGGTATGCGGACGAACTCGTGCTAGGGATTTCACCCGATCAACTTCATATCTGGTGGACCTCACCTCAAGACCATGATGATCAAAAGTTATCAAAGGCTTTTCTCTAAGTTAAAGGGCGTGGCCTCTGTGGCCCGCCAAAGTTCGGTGGCGTTTGGTGAATTTGCCATGACATTTTGAATGGCTCTCACGTCCACATACTTTATCCAAACATCTTCAAACTTTATGAGCATGATGACGGCTCTGCCCGGAACGCCTCCATATGTCAAACGCCCGCCTTACTCGTGGCGCCCCCTGCTGGTAACAGGAAATAACCTGTTTGTACTATGACGTGTACTGGGGAGAAGAGGAGAGGACATAGGAGGACTCTGGTACTCTTGGCTGCGCCGGCTGCGACTCCCGCGGGTCGCAAGGGGTGCGAGGGCCCGTCATCGCTGCTTGCAGCTTTAATTATTATTATTATTATTATTATTATTATTATTCCTCCCAAACAACTGCATTTTTCAACCCCTTCCCATGCTCTAAAACGCCTGAAATTTTGCACACTCATCAGGTCTGGTGAAAAATTTGATATTTTGTGGTCGTTGTAAATGGGGGGGGCAAAATGGCTCCGCAGCGCCCCCTTGAAATTTTCAAAACCCCCCTCCCATTGGGCTTAGTTTGTCATAGGTGCATGAAAATTGGTACACATGTTGATCATACCGAGACACACCAAAAAGTCTCTTGACACCATGACCTCAACCCAACAGGAAGTCCGCCATTGTGGTCGGAAGTTGGCGATTTTGGCGAATTACACCATTGGTATGCGGACGAACTCGTGCTAGGGATTTCACCCGATCCACTTCATATTTGGTGGACCTCACCTCAAGACCATGATGATCAAAAGTTATCACAGAGTTTTCTCTAAGTTAAAGGGCGTGGCCTCTGTGGCCCGCCAAAGTTTGGTGGCGTTTGGTGAATTTTCCATGACGTTTTGAATGGCTCTCACGTCCACATACTTTATCCAAACATCTTCAAACTTTATGAGCATGATCAGGGCTCTGCCCTGAACGCCTCCATATGTCAAACTCCCGCCTTACTCGTGGCGTCCCCTGCTGGTAACAGGAAATGACCTATTTTTACTCTGAAGTGTACTGCTCCTTAATAGTTGACACCATCGGCTTGGTTTCTGCTCTACAACCTTCCCAACTACTTGGTGAAGCTACATTATAAAGGCCGTGAAGCTGGGTGCAATGGCATCTGTGTGGCGGCGCGGCAACTGACGATCCCTCGCCGTGAAATTACGTTTGGATTTGTAATGACCTTAACCACCTCCTATGATCCTAAAAATTCATACACACGTTCTTGGGGGCTGGTCCTAGACTCTGATGGGGTTTTTGTAATTGGGTGGGGCAAAATGGCTCAACGGCGCCCCCTTGAAGATTTAAAATACCCCTCTCCATATGGGTTTTTTTGGAATACAAAGATGAAAATCGGTACACATAAAGAACACTTCGGGACGCACAAAAAAGTCTCTTGACACCATGACCTCAACCCAGCAGGAAGTCAGCCATTTTATTTTTGGCGGCCAAATTTCAGTACTTTCCACCATTGGTATGCGGATGAACTCGTGCTAGGGATTTCACCCGATCAACTTCATATCTGGTGGACCTCACCTCAAGACCACGATGATCAAAAGTTATAACAGACTTTTCTCTAAGTTAAAGGGCGTGGCCTCTGTGGCTCGCCAAAGTTCGGTGGCGTTTGGTGAATTTGCCATGACATTTTGAATGGCTCTCACATCCACATACTTTATCCAAACATCTTCAAACTTCATGAGCATGATGAGGGCTCTGCCCTGAACGCCTCCATATGTCAAACTCCCGCCTTACTCGTGGCGCCCCCTGCTGGTAACAGGAAATAACCTGTTTGTACTATGAAGTGTACTGGGGAGAAGAGGAGAGGACATAGGAGGACTCTGGTACTCATGGCTGTGCCGGCTGCGACTCCCGCGGGTCGCAAGGGGTGCGAGGGCCCGTCATCGCTGCTTGCAGCTTTAATTATTATTATTATTCCTCCCAAACAACTGCATTTTTCAACCCCTTCCCATGCTCTAAAACGCCTGAAATTTTGCACACTCATCAGGTCTGGTGAAAAATTTGATATTTTGTGGTCGTTGTAAATGGGGGGGGCCAAATGGCTCCGCAGCGCCCCCTTGAAAATTTCAAAACCCCCCTCCCATTGGGCTTAGTTTGTCATAGGTGCATGAAAATTGGTACACATGTTGATCATACCGAGACACACCAAAAAGTCTCTTGACACCATGACCTCAACCCAACAGGAAGTCCGCCATTGTGGTCGGAAGTTGGCCATTTTGGCGAATTACACCATTGGTATGCGGACGAACTCGTGCTAGGGATTTCACCTGATCCACTTCATATTTGGTGGACTTCACCTCAAGACCATGATGATCAAAAGTTATCACAGAGTTTTCTCTAAGTTAAAGGGCGTGGCCTCTGTGGCCCGCCAAAGTTTGGTGGCGTTTGGTGAATTTGCCATGACATTTTGAATGGCTCTCACGTCCACATACGTTATCCAAACATCTTCAAACTTTATGAGCATGATCAGGGCTCTGCCCTGAACGCCTCCATATGTCAAAGTCCCGGCTTACTCGTGGCGTCCCCTACTGGTAACAGGAAATGACCTATTTTTACTCTGAAGTGTACTGCTCCTTAATAGTTGACACCATCGGCTTGGTTTCTGCTCTACAACCTTCCCAACTACTTGGTGAAGCTACATTATAAAGGCCGTGAAGCTGGGTGCAATGGCATCTGTGTGGCGGCGCGGCAACTGACGATCCCTCGCCGTGAAATTACGTTTGGATTTGTAATGACCTTAACCACCTCCTATGATCCTAAAAATTCATACACACGTTCTTGGGGGCTGGTCCTAGACTCTGATGGGGTTTTTGTAATTGGGCGGGGAAAAATGGCTCAACGGCGCCCCCTTGAAGATTTAAAATACCCCTCTCCATATGGGTTTTTTTGGAATACGAAGATGAAAATCAGTACACATAAAGAACACTTCGGGACGCACAAAAAAGTCTCTCGACACCATGACCTCAACCCAGCAGGAAGTCAGCCATTTTGTTTTTGGCGGCCAAATTTGAGTGCTTTCCACCATTGGTATGCGGATGAACTCGTGCTAGGGATTTCACCCGATCAGCTTCATATCTGGTGGACCTCACCTCAAGACCATGATGATCAAAAGTTATCACAGAGTTTTCTCTAAGTTACAGGGTGTGGCCTCTGTGGCCCGCCAAAGTTCGGTGGCGTTTGGTGAATTTGCCATGACATTTTGAATGGCTCTCACGTCCACATACTTTATCCAAACATCTTCAAACTTTATGAGCATGATGAGGGCTCTGCCCTGAACGCCTCCATATGTCAAACCCCCGCCTTACTCGTGGCGCCCCCTGCTGGTCACAGGAAATAACCTGTTTGTACTATGACGTGTACTGGGTAGAAGAGGAGAGGACATAGGGGGACTCTGGTACTCTTGGATGCGCCGGCTCCGACTCCGCTGGGTCGCAAGGGGTGCGAGGGCCCGTCATCGCTGCTTGCAGCTTTAATTAGGGCCCGAGCACCGAGTGGTGCGAAGGCCCTATTGTAATTCTAATGTTTATTATTATTATTATTTGTCCTCCCAAACAACTGCATTTTTCAACCCCTTCCCATGCTCTAAAACGCCTGAAATTTTGCACACTCATCAGGTCTGGTGAAAAATTTGATATTTTGTGGTCGTTGTAAATGGGGGGGGCCAAATGGCTCCGCAGCGCCCCCTTGAAATTTTCAAAACCCCCCTCCCATTGGGCTTAGTTTGTCATAGGTGCATGAAAATTGGTACACATGTTGATCATACCGAGACACACCAAAAAGTCTCTTGACACCATGACCTCAACCCAACAGGAAGTCCGCCATTGTGGTCGGAAGTTGGCGATTTTGGCGAATTACACCATTGGTATGCGGACGAACTCGTGCTAGGGATTTCACCCGATCCACTTCATATTTGGTGGACCTCACCTCAAGACCATGATGATCAAAAGTTATCACAGAGTTTTCTCTAAGTTAAAGGGCGTGGCCTCTGTGGCCCGCCAAAGTTTGGTGGCGTTTGGTGAATTTGCCATGACATTTTGAATGGCTCTCACTTCCACATACTTTATCCAAACATCTTCAAACTTCATGAGCTTGATCAGGGCTCTGCCCTGAACGCCTCCATATGTCAAACTCCCGCCTTATTTGTGGCGTCCCCTGCTGGTAACAGGAAATGACCTATTTTTACTCTGAAGTGTACTGCTCCTTAATAGTTGACACCATCGGCTTGGTTTCTGCTCTACAACCTTCCCAACTACTTGGTGAAGCTACATTATAAAGGCCGTGAAGCTGGGTGCAATGGCATCTGTGTGGCGGCGCGGCAACTGACGATCCCTCGCCGTGAAATTACGTTTGGATTTGTAATGACCTTAACCACCTCCTATGATCCTAAAAATTCATACACACGTTCTTGGGGGCTGGTCCTAGACTCTGATGGGGTTTTTGTAATTGGGCGGGGCAAAATGGCTCAACGGCGCCCCCTTGAATATTTAAAATACCCCTCTCCATATGGGTTTTTTTGGAGTACGAAGATGAAAATCGGTACACATAAAGAACACTTCCTGACGCACGAAAAAGTCTCTTGACACCATGACCTCAACCTAGCAGGAAGTCGGCCATTTTGTTTTTGGCGGCCAAATTTCACTGCTTTCCACCATTGGTATGCGGATGAACTCGTGCTAGGGATTTCACCCGATCAACTTCATATCTGGTGGACCTCACCTCAAGACCATGATGATCAAAAGTTATAACAGACTTTTCTCTAAGTTAAAGGGCGTGGCCTCTGTGGCTCGCCAAAGTTCGATGGCGTTTGGTGAATTTGCCATGACATTTTGAATGGCTCTCACGTCCACATACTTTATCCAAACATCGTCAAACTTCATGAGCATGATGAGGGCTCTGCCCTGAACGCCTCCATATGTCAAACTCCCGCCTTACTCGTGGCGCCCCCTGCTGGTAACAGGAAATAACCTGTTTGTACTATGACGTGTACTGGGGAGAAGAGGAGAGGACATAGGAGGACTCTGGTACTCTTGGCTGCGCCGGCTGCGACTCCCGCGGGTCGCAAGGGGTGCGAGGGCCCGTCATCGCTGCTTGCAGCTTTAATTATTATTATTATTAGGGCCCGAGCACCGAGTGGTGCGAAGGCCCTATTGTTTTTGTAATGTTTATTATTATTATTATTATTATTATTCCTCCCAAACAACTGCATTTTTCAACCCCTTCCCATGCTCTAAAACGCCTGAAATTTTGCACACTCATCAGGTCTGGTGAAAAATTTGATATTTTGTGGTCGTTGTAAATGGGGGGGGCCAAATGGCTCCGCAGCGCCCCCTTGAAATTTTCAAAACCCCCCTCCCATTGGGCTTAGTTTGTCATAGGTGCATGAAAATTGGTACACATGTTGATCATACCGAGACACACCAAAAAGTCTCTTGACACCATGACCTCAACCCAACAGGAAGTCCGCCATTGTGGTCGGAAGTTGGCCATTTTGGCGAATTACACCATTGGTATGCGGACGAACTCGTGCTAGGGATTTCACCCGATCCACTTCATATTTGGTGGACCTCACCTCAAGACCATGATGATCAAAAGTTATTCAAGGCTTTTCTCTAAGTTAAAGGGCGTGGCCTCTGTGGCCCGCCAAAGTTTGATGGCGTTTGGTGAATTTTCCATGACATTTTGAATGGCTCTCACGTCCACATACTTTATCCAAACATCTTCAAACTTCATGAGCTTGATCAGGGCTCTGCCCTGAACGCCTCCATATGTCAAACTCCCGCCTTACTCGTGGCGTCCCCTGCTGGTAACAGGAAATGACCTATTCTTACTCTGAAGTGTACTGCTCCTTAATAGTTGACACCATCGGCTTGGTTTCTGCTCTACAACCTTCCCAACTACTTGGTGAAGCTACATTATAAAGGCCGTGAAGCTGGGTGCAATGGCATCTGTGTGGCGGCGCGGCAACTGACGATCCCTCGCCGTGAAATTACGTTTGGATTTGTAATGACCTTAACCACCTCCTATGATCCTAAAAATTCATACACACGTTCTTGGGGGCTGGTCCTAGACTCTGATGGGGTTTTTGTAATTGGGCGGGGCAAAATGGCTCAACGGCGCCCCCTTGAAGATTTAAAATACCCCTCTCCATATGGGTTTTTTTGGAGTATGAAGATGAAAATCGGTACACATAAAGAACACTTCCAGACGCAAAAAAAAGTCTCTTGACACCATGACCTCAACCCAGCAGGAAGTCGACCATTTTGTTTTTGGCGGCCAAATTTCACTGCTTTCCACCACTGGTATGCGGATGAACTCGTGCTAGGGATTTCACCCGATCAACTTCATATCTGGTGGACCTCACCTCAAGACCATGATGATCAAAAGTTATAAGAGACTTTTCTCTAAGTTAAAGGGCGTGGCCTCTGTGGCTCGCCAAAGTTCGATGGCGTTTGGTGAATTTGCCATGACATTTTGAATGGCTCTCACATCCACATACTTTATCCAAACATCGTCAAACTTCATGAGCATGATGAGGGCTCTGCCCTGAACGGCTCCATATGTCAAACTCCCGCCTTACTCGTGGCGCCCCCTGCTGGTAACAGGAAATAACCTGTTTGTACTATGACGTGTACTGGGGAGAAGAGGAGAGGACATAGGAGGACTCTGGTACTCTTGGCTGCGCCGGCTGCGACTCCCGCGGGTCGCAAGGGGTGCGAGGGCCCGTCATCGCTGCTTGCAGCTTTAATTATTATTATTATTATTATTCCTCCCAAACAACTGCATTTTTCAACCCCTTCCCATGCTCTAAAACGCCTGAAATTTTGCACACTCATCAGGTCTGGTGAAAAATTTGATATTTTGTGGTCGTTGTAAATGGGGGGGGCAAAATGGCTCCGCAGCGCCCCCTTGAAATTTTCAAAACCCCCCTCCCATTGGGCTTAGTTTGTCATAGGTGCATGAAAATTGGTACACATGTTGATCATACCGAGACACACCAAAAAGTCTCTTGACACCATGACCTCAACCCAACAGGAAGTCCGCCATTGTGGTCGGAAGTTGGCGATTTTGGCGAATTACACCATTGGTATGCGGACGAACTCGTGCTAGGGATTTCACCTGATCCACTTCATATTTGGTGGACTTCACCTCAAGACCATGATGATCAAAAGTTATCACAGAGTTTTCTCTAAGTTAAAGGGCGTGGCCTCTGTGGCCCGCCAAAGTTTGGTGGCGTTTGGTGAATTTTCCATGACATTTTGAATGGCTCTCACGTCCACATACTTTATCCAAACATCTTCAAACTTTATGAACATGATGAGGGCTCTGCCCTGAACGCCTCCATATGTCAAAGTCCCGCCTTACTCGTGGCGTCCCCTGCTGGTAACAGGAAATGACCTATTTTTACTCTGAAGTGTACTGCTCCTTAATAGTTGACACCATCGGCTTGGTTTCTGCTCTACAACCTTCCCAACTACTTGGTGAAGCTACATTATAAAGGCCGTGAAGCTGGGTGCAATGGCATCTGTGTGGCGGCGTGGCAACTGACGATCCCTCGCCGTGAAATTACGTTTGGATTTGTAATGACCTTAACCACCTCCTATGATCCTAAAAATTCATACACACGTTCTTGGGGGCTGGTCCTAGACTCTGATGGGGTTTTTGTAATTGGGCGGGGCAAAGTGGCTCAACTGCGCCCCCTTGAAAATTTAAAATACCCCTCTCCATATGGGTTTTTTTGGAGTATGAAGATGAAAATCGGTACACATAAAGAACACTTCCAGACGCACAAAAAAGTCTCTTGACACCATGACCTCAACCCAGCAGGAAGTCGACCATTTTGTTTTTGGCGGCCAAATTTCACTGCTTTCCACCACTGGTATGCGGATGAACTCGTGCTAGGGATTTCACCCGATCAACTTCATATCTGGTGGACCTCACCTCAAGACCATGATGATCAAAAGTTATAAGAGACTTTTCTCTAAGTTAAAGGGCGTGGCCTCTGTGGCTCGCCAAAGTTCGATGGCGTTTGGTGAATTTGCCATGACATTTTGAATGGCTCTCACATCCACATACTTTATCCAAACATCGTCAAACTTCATGAGCATGATGAGGGCTCTGCCCTGAACGCCTCCATATGTCAAACTCCCGCCTTACTCGTGGCGCCCCCTGCTGGTAACAGGAAATAACCTGTTTGTACTATGACGTGTACTGGGGAGAAGAGGAGAGGGCATAGGAGGACTCTGGTACTCTTGGCTGCGCCGGCTGCGACTCCCGCGGGTCGCAAGGGGTGCGAGGGCCCGTCATCGCTGCTTGCAGCTTTAATTAGGGCCCGAGCACCGAGTGGTGCGAAGGCCCTATTGTTTTTGTAATGTTTATTATTATTATTATTATTATTATTATTATTATTATTATTATTCCTCCCAAACAACTGCATTTTTCAACCCCTTCCCATGCTCTAAAACGCCTGAAATTTTGCACACTCATCAGGTCTGGTGAAAAATTTGATATTTTGTGGTCGTTGTAAATGGGGGGGGCAAAATGGCTCTGCAGCGCCCCCTTGAAATTTTCAAAACCCCCCTCCCATTGGGCTTAGTTTGTCATAGGTGCATGAAAATTGGTACACATGTTGATCATACCGAGACACACCAAAAAGTCTCTTGACACCATGACCTCAACCCAACAGGAAGTCCGCCATTGTGGTCGGAAGTTGGCGATTTTGGCGAATTACACCATTGGTATGCGGACGAACTCGTGCTAGGGATTTCACCCGATCCACTTCATATTTGGTGGACCTCACCTCAAGACCATGATGATCAAAAGTTATCACAGAGTTTTCTCTAAGTTAAAGGGCGTGGCCTCTGTGGCCCGCCAAAGTTTGGTGGCGTTTGGTGAATTTGCCATGACATTTTGACTGGCTCTCACGTCCACATACTTTATCCAAACATCTTCAAACTTTATGAGCATGATCAGGGCTCTGCCCGGAACGCCTCCATATGTCAAACTCCCGCCTTACTCGTGGCGTCCCCTGCTGGTAACAGGAAATGACCTATTTTTACTCTGAAGTGTACTGCTCCTTAATAGTTGACACCATCGGCTTGGTTTCTGCTCTACAACCTTCCCAACTACTTGGTGAAGCTACATTATAAAGGCCGTGAAGCTGGGTGCAATGGCATCTGTATGGCGGCGCGGCAACTGACGATCCCTCGCCGTGAAATTACGTTTGGATTTGTAATGACCTTAACCACCTCCTATGATCCTAAAAATTCATACACACGTTCTTGGGGGCTGGTCCTAGACTCTGATGGGGTTTTTGTAATTGGGCGGGGCAAAATGGCTCAACGGCGCCCCCTTGAAGATTTAAAATACCCCTCACCATATGGGTTTTTTTGGAATACAAAGATGAAAATCGGTACACATAAAGAACACTTCGGAACGCACAAAAAAGTCTCTTGACACCATGACCTCAACCCAGCAGGAAGTCAGCCATTTTGTTTTTGGCGGCCAAATTTGAGTGCTTTCCACCATTGGTATGCGGATGAACTCGTGCTAGGGATTTCACCCGATCAACTTCATATCTGGTGGACCTCACCTCAAGACCATGATGATCAAAAGTTATAAGAGACTTTTCTCTAAGTTAAAGGGCGTGGCCTCTGTGGCTCGCCAAAGTTCGGTGGCGTTTGGTGAATTTGCCATGACATTTTGAATGGCTCTCACGTCCACATACTTTATCCAAACATCTTCAAACTTTATGAGCATGATGAGGGCTCTGCCCTGAACGGCTCCATATGTCAAACTCCCGCCTTACTCGTGGCGCCCCCTGCTGGTAACAGGAAATAACCTGTTTGTACTATGACGTGTACTGGGGAGAAGAGGAGAGGACATAGGATGACTCTGGTACTTGGCTGCGCTGGCTGCGACTCCCGCGGGTCGCAAGGGGTGCGAGGGCCCGTCATCGCTGCTTGCAGCTTTAATTATTATTTGTCCTCCCAAACAACTGCATTTTTCAACCCCTTCCCATGCTCTAAAACGCCTGAAATTTTGCACACTCATCAGGTCTGGTGAAAAATTTGATATTTTGTGGTCGTTGTAAATGGGGGGGGCAAAATGGCTCCGCAGCGCCCCCTTGAAATTTTCAAAACCCCCCTCCCATTGGGCTTAGTTTGTCATAGGTGCATGAAAATTGGTTCACATGTTGATCATACCGAGACACACCAAAAAGTCTCTTGACACCATGACCTCAACCCAACAGGAAGTCCGCCATTGTGGTCGGAAGTTGGCCATTTTGGCGAATTACACCATTGGTATGCGGACGAACTCGTGCTAGGGATTTCACCCGATCCACTTCATATTTGGTGGACCTCACCTCAAGACCATCATGATCAAAAGTTATCACAGAGTTTTCTCTAAGTTAAAGGGCGTGGCCTCTGTGGCCCGCCAAAGTTTGGTGGCGTTTGGTGAATTTGCCATGACATTTTGAATGGCTCTCACGTCCACATACTTTATCCAAACATCTTCAAACTTTATGAGCATGATCAGGGCTCTGCCCTGAACGCCTCCATATGTCAAACTCCCGCCTTACTCGTGGCGTCCCCTGCTGGTAACAGGAAATGACCTATTTTTACTCTGAAGTGTACTGCTCCTTAATAGTTGACACCATCGGCTTGGTTTCTGCTCTACAACCTTCCCAACTACTTGGTGAAGCTACATTATAAAGGCCGTGAAGCTGGGTGCAATGGCATCTGTGTGGCGGCGCGGCAACTGACGATCCCTCGCCGTGAAATTACGTTTGGATTTGTAATGACCTTAACCACCTCCTATGATCCTAAAAATTCATACACACGTTCTTGGGGGCTGGTCCTAGACTCTGATGGGGTTTTTGTAATTGGGCGGGGCAAAATGGCTCAACGGCGCCCCCTTGAAGATTTAAAATACCCCTCTCCATATGGGTTTTTTTGGAATACGAAGATGAAAATCAGTACACATAAAGAACACTTCGGGACGCACAAAAAAGTCTCTTGACACCATGACCTCAACCCAGCAGGAAGTCAGCCATTTTGTTTTTGGCGGCCAAATTTCAGTGCTTTCCACCATTGGTATGCGGATGAACTCGTGCTAGGGATTTCACCCGATCAACTTCATATCTGGTGGACCTCACCTCAAGACCATGATGATCAAAAGTTATAACAGACTTTTTTCTAAGTTAAAGGGCGTGGCCTCTGTGGCTCGCCAAAGTTCGGTGGTGTTTGGTGAATTTGCCATGACATTTTGAATGGCTCTCACATCCACATACTTTATCCAAACATCTTCAAACTTTATGAGCATGATGAGGGCTCTGCCCTGAACGCCTCCATATGTCAAACTCCTGCCTTACTCATGGCGCCCCCTGCTGGTAACAGGAAATAACCTGTTTGTACTATGACGTGTACTGGGGAGAAGAGGAGAGGACATAGGGGGACTCTGGTACTTGGCTGCGCCGGCTGCGACTCCGGCGGGTCGCAAGGGGTGCGAGGGCCCGTCATCGCTGCTTGCAGCTTTAATTATTATTATTATTATTATTATTATTATTCCTCCCAAACAACTGCATTTTTCAACCCCTTCCCATGCTCTAAAACGCCTGAAATTTTGCACACTCATCAGGTCTGGTGAAAAATTTGATATTTTGTGGTCGTTGTAAATGGGGGGGGCAAAATGGCTCTGCAGCGCCCCCTTGAAATTTTCAAAACCCCCCTCCCATTGGGCTTAGTTTGTCATAGGTGCATGAAAATTGGTACACATGTTGATCATACCGAGACACACCAAAAAGTCTCTTGACACCATGACCTCAACCCAACAGGAAGTCCGCCATTGTGGTCGGAAGTTGGCGATTTTGGCGAATTACACCATTGGTATGCGGACGAACTCGTGCTAGGAATTTCACCTGATCCACTTCATATTTGGTGGACCTCACCTCAAGACCATGATGATCAAAAGTTATCACAGAGTTTTCTCTAAGTTAAAGGGCGTGGCCTCTGTGGCTCGCCAAAGTTTGGTGGCGTTTGGTGAATTTGCCATGACATTTTGACTGGCTCTCACGTCCACATACTTTATCCAAACATCTTCAAACTTTATGAGCATGATCAGGGCTCTGCCCTGAACGCCTCCATATGTCAAACTCCCGCCTTACTCGTGGCGTCCCCTGCTGGTAACAGGAAATGACCTATTTTTACTCTGAAGTGTACTGCTCCTTAATACTTGACACCATCGGCTTCGTTTCTGCTCTACAACCTTCCCAACTACTTGGTGAAGCAACATTATAAAGGCAGTGAAGCTGGGTGCAATGGCATCTGTGTGGCGGCGCGGCAACTGACGATCCCTCGCCGTGAAATTACGTTTGGATTTGTAATGACCTTAACCACCTCCTATGATCCTAAAAATTCATACACACGTTCTTGGGGGCTGGTCCTAGACTCTGATGGGGTTTTTGTAATTGGGCGGGGCAAAATGGCTCAACGGCGCCCCCTTGAATATTTAAAATACCCCTCTCCATATGGGTTTTTTTGGAGTACAAAGATGAAAATCGGTACACATAAAGAACACTTCCTGACGCACAAAAAAGTCTCTTGACACCATGACCTCAACCTAGCAGGAAGTCGGCCATTTTGTTTTTGGCGGCCAAATTTCACTGCTTTCCACCATTGGTATGCGGATGAACTCGTGCTAGGGATTTCACCCGATCAACTTCATATCTGGTGGACCTCACCTCAAGACCATGATGATCAAAAGTTATCAAAGGCTTTTCTCTAAGTTAAAGGGCGTGGCCTCTGTGGCTCGCCAAAGTTCGGTGGCGTTTGGTGAATTTGCCATGACATTTTGAATAGCTCTCACGTCCACATACTTTATCCAAACATCTTCAAACTTTATGAGCATGATGAGGGCTCTGCCCGGAACGCCTCCATATGTCAAACTCCCGCCTTACTCGTGGCGCCCCCTGCTGGTAACAGGAAATAACCTGTTTGTACTATGACGTGTACTGGGGAGAAGAGGAGAGGACATAGGAGGACTCTGGTACTCTTGGCTGCGCCGGCTGCGACTCCCGCGGGTCGCAAGGGGTGCGAGGGCCCGTCATCGCTGCTTGCAGCTTTAATTATTAGGGCCCGAGCACCGAGTGGTGCGAAGGCCCTATTGTAATTCTAATGTTTATTATTAGGGCCCGAGCACCGAGTGGTGCGAAGGCCCTATTGTAATTCTAATGTTTATTATTATTATTATTATTATTATTATTATTATTATTATTATTTGTCCTCCCAAACAACTGCATTTTTCAACCCCTTCCCATGCTCTAAAACGCCTGAAATTTTGCACAGTCATCAGGTCTGGTGAAAAATTTGATATTTTGTGGTCGTTGTAAATGGGGGGGGCAAAATGGCTCCGCAGCGCCCCCTTGAAATTTTCAAAACCCCCCTCCCATTGGGCTTAGTTTGTCATAGGTGCATGAAAATTGGTACACATGTTGATCATACCGAGACACACCAAAAAGTCTCTTGACACCATGACCTCAACCCAACAGGAAGTCCGCCATTGTGGTCGGAAGTTGGCGATTTTGGCGAATTACACCATTGGTATGCGGACGAACTCGTGCTAGGGATTTCACCTGATCCACTTCATATTTGGTGGACCTCACCTCAAGACCATGATGATCAAAAGTTATAACAGACTTTTCTCTAAGTTAAAGGGCGTGGCCTCTGCGGCCCGCCAAAGTTTGGTGGCGTTTGGTGAATTTGCCATGACATTTTGAATGGCTCTCACGTCCACATACTTTATCCAAACATCTTCAAACTTTATGAGCATGATGAAGGCTCTGCCCTGAACGCCTCCATATGTCAAACTCCCGCCTTACTCGTGGCGTCCCCTGCTGGTAACAGGAAATGACCTATTTTTACTCTGAAGTGTACTGCTCCTTAATAGTTGACACCATCGGCTTCGTTTCTGCTCTACAACCTTCCCAACTACTTGGTGAAGCTACATTATAAAGGCCGTGAAGCTGGGTGCAATGGCATCTGTGTGGCGGCGCGGCAACTGACGATCCCTCGCCGTGAAATTACGTTTGGATTTGTAATGACCTTAACCACCTCCTATGATCCTAAAAATTCATACACACGTTCTTGGGGGCTGGTCCTAGACTCTGATCGGGTTTTTGTATTTGGGCGGGGCAAAATGGCTCAACGGCGCCCCCTTGAAGATTTAAAATACCCCTCTCCATATGGGTTTTTTTGGAATACGAAGATGAAAATCAGTACACATAAAGAACACTTCGGGACGCACAAAAAAGTCTCTTGACACCATGACCTCAACCCAGCAGGAAGTCGGCCATTTTGTTTTTGGCGGCCAAATTTGAGTGCTTTCCACCATTGGTATGCGGATGAACTCGTGCTAGGGATTTCACCCGATCAACTTCATATCTGGTGGACCTCACCTCAAGACCATGATGATCAAAAGTTATAACAGACTTTTCTCTAAGTTAAAGGGCGTGGCCTCTGTGGCTCGCCAAAGTTCGGTGGCGTTTGGTGAATTTGCCATGACATTTTGAATGGCTCTCACGTCCACATACTTTATCCAAACATCTTCAAACTTTATGAGCATGATGAGGGCTCTGCCCTGAACAGCTCCATATGTCAAACTCCCGCCTTACTCGTGGCGCCCCCTGCTGGTAACAGGAAATAACCTGTTTGTACTATGAAGTGTACTGGGGAGAAGAGTAGAGGACATAGGAGGACACTGGTACTCATGGCTGTGCCGGCTGCGACTCCCGCGGGTCGCAAGGGGTGCGAGGGCCCGTCATCGCTGCTTGCAGCTTTAATTATTATTATTATTATTATTATTATTATTTGTCCTCCCAAACAACTGCATTTTTCAACCCCTTCCCATGCTCTAAAACGCCTGAAATTTTGCACAGTCATCAGGTCTGGTGAAAAATTTGATATTTTGTGGTCGTTGTAAATGGGGGGGGCAAAATGGCTCCGCAGCGCCCCCTTGAAATTTTCAAAACCCCCCTCCCATTGGGCTTAGTTTGTCATAGGTGCATGAAAATTGGTACACATGTCGATTATACCGAGACACACCAAAAAGTCTCTTGACACCATGACCTCAACCCAACAGGAAGTCCGACATTGTGGTCGGAAGTTGGCGATTTTGGCGAATTACACCATTGGTATGCGGACGAACTCGTGCTAGGGATTTCACCCGATCCACTTCATATTTGGTGGACCTCACCTCAAGACCATGATGATCAAAAGTTATCACAGAGTTTTCTCTAAGTTAAAGGGCGTGGCCGCTGCGGCCCGCCAAAGTTTGGTGGCGTTTGGTGAATTTGCCATGACATTTTGAATGGCTCTCACGTCCACATACTTTATCCAAACATCTTCAAACTTTATGAGCATGATCAGGGCTCTGCCCTGAACGCCTCCATATGTCAAACTCCCGCCTTACTCGTGGCGTCCCCTGCTGGTAACAGGAAATGACCTATTTTTACTCTGAAGTGTACTGCTCCTTAATAGTTGACACCATCGGCTTTGTTTCTGCTCTACAACCTTCCCAACTACTTGGTGAAGCTACATTATAAAGGCCGTGAAGCTGGGTGCAATGGCATCTGTGTGGCGGCGCGGCAACTGACGATCCCTCGCCGTGAAATTACGTTTGGATTTGTAATGACCTTAACCACCTCCTATGATCCTAAAAATTCATACACACGTTCTTGGGGGCTGGTCCTAGACTCTGATGGGGTTTTTGTAATTGGGCGGGGCAAAATGGCTCAACGGCGCCCCCTTGAAGATTTAAAATACCCCTCTCCATATGGGTTTTTTTGGAATACAAAGATGAAAATCAGTACACATAAAGAACACTTCGGGACGCACAAAAAAGTCTCTTGACACCATGACCTCAACCCAGCAGGAAGTCAGCCATTTTGTTTTTGGCGGCCAAATTTGAGTGCTTTCCACCATTGGTATGCGGATGAACTCGTACTAGGGATTTCATCCGATCAACTTCATATCTGGTGGACCTCACCTCAAGACCATGATGATCAAAAGTTATAAGAGACTTTTCTCTAAGTTAAAGGGCGTGGCCTCTGTGGCTCGCCAAAGTTCGATGGCGTTTGGTGAATTTGCCATGACATTTTGAATGGCTCTCACGTCCACATACTTTATCCAAACATCTTCAAACTTTATGAGCACGATGAGGGCTCTGCCCTGAACAGCTCCATATGTCAAACTCCCGCCTTACTCGTGGCGCCCCCTGCTGGTAACAGGAAATAACCTGTTTGTACTATGACGTGTACTGGGGAGAAGAGGAGAGGACATAGGGGGACTCTGGTACTCTTGGCTGCGCCGGCTCCGACTCCGCTGGGTCGCAAGGGGTGCGAGGGCCCGTCATCGCTGCTTGCAGCTTTAATTATTAGGGCCCGAGCACCGAGTGGTGCGAAGGCCCTATTGTTTTTGTAATGTTTATTATTATTATTATTATTATTATTATTATTATTATTATTATTATTATTATTATTATTATTATTCCTCCCAAACAACTGCATTTTTCAACCCCTTCCCATGCTCTAAAACGCCTGAAATTTTGCACAGTCATCAGGTCTGGTGAAAAATTTGATATTTTGTGGTCGTTGTAAATGGGGGGGGCAAAATGGCTCCGCAGCGCCCCCTTGAAATTTTCAAAACCCCCCTCCCATTGGGCTTAGTTTGTCATAGGTGCATGAAAATTGGTACACATGTTGATCATACCGAGACACACCAAAAAGTCTCTTGACACCATGACCTCAACCCAACAGGAAGTCCGCCATTGTGGTCGGAAGTTGGCGATTTTGGCGAATTACACCATTGGTATGCGGACGAACTCGTGCTAGGGATTTCACCCGATCCACTTCATATTTGGTGGACCTCACCTCAAGACCATGATGATCAAAAGTTATCACAGAGTTTTCTCTAAGTTAAAGGGCGTGGCCTCTGTGGCCCGCCAAAGTTTGGTGGCGTTTGGTGAATTTTCCATGACATTTTGAATGGCTCTCACGTCCACATACTTTATCCAAACATCTTCAAACTTTATGAGCATGATCAGGGCTCTGCCCTGAACGCCTCCATATGTCAAACTCCCGCCTTACTCGTGGCGTCCCCTGCTGGTAACAGGAAATGACCTATTTTTACTCTGAAGTGTACTGCTCCTTAATAGTTGACACCATCGGCTTGGTTTCTGCTCTACAACCTTCCCAACTACTTGGTGAAGCTACATTATAAAGGCCGTGAAGCTGGGTGCAATGGCATCTGTGTGGCGGCGCGGCAACTGACGATCCCTCGCCGTGAAATTACGTTTGGATTTGTAATGACCTTAACCACCTCCTATGATCCTAAAAATTCATACACACGTTCTTGGGGGCTGGTCCTAGACTCTGATGGGGTTTTTGTAATTGGGCGGGGCAAAATGGCTCAACGGCGCCCCCTTGAAGATTTAAAATACCCCTCTCCATATGGGTTTTTTTGGAATACAAAGATGAAAATCAGTACACATAAAGAACACTTCGGGACGCACAAAAAAGTCTCTTGACACCATGACCTCAATCCAGCAGGAAGTCAGCCATTTTGTTTTTGGCGGCCAAATTTGAGTGCTTTCCACCATTGGTATGCGGATGAACTCGTGCTAGGGATTTCACCCGATCAACTTCATATCTGGTGGACCTCACCTCAAGACCATGATGATCAAAAGTTATAACAGACTTTTCTCTAAGTTAAAGGGCGTGGCCTCTGTGGCTCGCCAAATTTCGGTGGCGTTTGGTGAATTTGCCATGACATTTTGAATGGCTCTCACGTCCACATACTTTATCCAAACATCTTCAAACTTTATGAGCATGATGAGGGCTCTGCCCTGAACAGCTCCATATGTCAAACTCCCGCCTTACTCGTGGCGCCCCCTGCTGGTAACAGGAAATAACCTGTTTGTACTATGACGTGTACTGGGGAGAAGAGGAGAGGACATAGGGGGACTCTGGTACTTGGCTGCGCCGGCTGCGACTCCCGCGGGTCGCAAGGGGTGCGAGGGCCCGTCATCGCTGCTTGCAGCTTTAATTATTATTATTATTTGTCCTCCCAAACAACTGCATTTTTCAACCCCTTCCCATGCTCTAAAACGCCTACCCCTTCCCATGCTCTAAAACGCCTGAAATTTTGCACACTCATCAGGTCTGGTGAAAAATTTGATATTTTGTGGTCGTTGTAAATGGGGGGGGCAAAATGGCTCCGCAGCGCCCCCTTGAAATTTTCAAAACCCCCCTCCCATTGGGCTTAGTTTGTCATAGGTGCATGAAAATTGGTACACATGTTGATCATACCGAGACACACCAAAAAGTCTCTTGACACCATGACCTCAACCCAACAGGAAGACCGCCATTGTGGTCGGAAGTTGGCGATTTTGGCGAATTACACCATTGGTATGCGGACGAACTCGTGCTAGGGATTTCACCCGATCCACTTCATATTTGGTGGACCTCACCTCAAGACCATGATGATCAAAAGTTATCACAGAGTTTTCTCCAAGTTAAAGGGCGTGGCCTCTGTGGACCGCCAAAGTTTGGTGGCGTTTGGTGAATTTGCCATGACATTTTGAATGGCTCTCACGTCCACATACTTTATCCAAACATCTTCAAACTTTATGAGCATGATCAGGGCTCTGCCCTGAACGCCTCCATATGTCAAACTCCCGCCTTACTCGTGGCGTCCCCTGCTGGTAACAGGAAATGACCTATTTTTACTCTGAAGTGTACTGCTCCTTAATAGTTGACACCATCGGCTTGGTTTCTGCTCTACAACCTTCCCAACTACTTGGTGAAGCTACATTATAAAGGCCGTGAAGCTGGGTGCAATGGCATCTGTGTGGCGGCGCGGCAACTGACGATCCCTCGCCGTGAAATTACGTTTGGATTTGTAATGACCTTAACCACCTCCTATGATCATAAAAATTCATACACACGTTCTTGGGGGCTGGTCCTAGACTTTGATGGGGTTTTTGTAATTGGGCGGGGCAAAATGGCTCAACGGCGCCCCCTTGAAGATTTAAAATACCCCTCTCCATATGGGTTTTTTTGGAATACAAAGATGAAAATCAGTACACATAAAGAACACTTCGGGACGCACAAAAAAGTCTCTTGACACCATGACCTCAACCCAGCAGGAAGTCGGCCATTTTGTTTTTGGCGGCCAAATTTGAGTGCTTTCCACCATTGGTATGCGGATGAACTCGTGCTAGGGATTTCACCCGATCAACTTCATATCTGGTGGACCTCACCTCAAGACCATGATGATCAAAAGTTATAACAGAATTTTCTCTAAGTTAAAGGGTGTGGCCTCTGTGGCTCGCCAAAGTTCGGTGGCGTTTGGTGAATTTGCCATGACATTTTGAATGGCTCTCACGTCCACATACTTTATCCAAACATCTTCAAACTTTATGAGCATGATGAGGGCTCTGCCCTGAACAGCTCCATATGTCAAACTCCCGCCTTACTCGTGGCGTCCCCTGCTGGTAACAGGAAATGACCTATTTTTACTCTGAAGTGTACTGCTCCTTAATAGTTGACACCATCGGCTTGGTTTCTGCTCTACAACCTTCCCAACTACTTGGTGAAGCTACATTATAAAGGCCGTGAAGCTGGGTGCAATGGCATCTGTGTGGCGGCGCGGCAACTGACGATCCCTCGCCGTGAAATTACGTTTGGATTTGTAATGACCTTAACCACCTCCTATGATCCTAAAAATTCATACACACGTTCTTGGGGGCTGGTCCTAGACTCTGATGGGGTTTTTGTAATTAGGCGGGGCAAAATGGCTCAACGGCGCCCCCTTGAATATTTAAAATACCCCTCTCCATATGGGTTTTTTTGGAGTACGAAGATGAAAATCGGTACACATAAAGAACACTTCCTGACGCACAAAAAAGTCTCTTGACACCATGACCTCAACCTAGCAGGAAGTCGGCCATTTTGTTTTTGGCGGCCAAATTTCACTGCTTTCCACCATTGGTATGCGGATGAACTCGTGCTAGGGATTTCACCCAATCAACTTCATATTTGGTGAACCTCACCTCAAGACCATGATGATCAAAAGTTATCACAGAGTTTTCTCTAAGTTAAAGGGCGTGGCCTCTGTGGCCCGCCAAAGTTTGGTGGCGTTTGGTGAATTTGCCATGACATTTTGAATGGCTCTCACGTCCACATACTTTATCCAAACATCTTCAAACTTTATGAACATGATCAGGGCTCTGCCCTGAACGCCTCCATATGTCAAACTCCCGCCTTACTCGTGGCGCCCCCTGCTGGTAACAGGAAATAACCTGTTTGTACTATGACGTGTACTGGGGAGAAGAGGAGAGGACATAGGGGGACTCTGGTACTTGGCTGCGCCGGCTGCGACTCCGGCGGGTCGCAAGGGGTGCGAGGGCCCGTCATCGCTGCTTGCAGCTTTAATTAGGGCCCGAGCACCGAGTGGTGCGAAGGCCCTATTGTTTTTCTAATGTTTATTATTATTATTATTATTAGGGCCCGAGCACCGAGTGGTGCGAAGGCCCTATTGTAATTCTAATGTTTATTATTATTAGGGCCCGAGCACCGAGTGGTGCGAAGGCCCTATTGTAATTCTAATGTTTATTATTATTATTATTATTATTATTTGTCCTCCCAAACAACTGCATTTTTCAACCCCTTCCCATGCTCTAAAACGCCTGAAATTTTGCACACTCATCAGGTCTGGTGAAAAATTTGATATTTTGTGGTCGTTGTAAATGGGGGGGGCAAAATGGCTCCGCAGCGCCCCCTTGAAATTTTCAAAACCCCCCTCCCATTGGGCTTAGTTTGTCATAGGTGCATGAAAATTGGTACACATGTTGATCATACCGAGACACACCAAAAAGTCTCTTGACACCATGACCTCAACCCAACAGGAAGTCCGCCATTGTGGTCGGAAGTTGGCGATTTTGGCGAATTACACCATTGGTATGCGGACGAACTCGTGCTAGGGATTTCACCCGATCCACTTCATATTTGGTGGACCTCACCTCAAGACCATGATGATCAAAAGTTATCACAGAGTTTTCTCTAAGTTAAAGGGCGTGGCCTCTGTGGCCCGCCAAAGTTTGGTGGCGTTTGGTGAATTTGCCATGACATTTTGAATGGCTCTCACGTCCACATACTTTATCCAAACATCTTCAAACTTTATGAGCATGATCAGGGCTCTGCCCTGAACGCCTCCATATGTCAAACTCCCGCCTTGCTCGTGGCGTCCCCTGCTGGTAACAGGAAATGACCTATTTTTACTCTGAAGTGTACTGCTCCTTAATAGTTGACACCATCGGCTTGGTTTCTGCTCTACAACCTTCCCAACTACTTGGTGAAGCTACATTATAAAGGCCGTGAAGCTGGGTGCAATGGCATCTGTGTGGCGGCGCGGCAACTGACGATCCCTCGCCGTGAAATTACGTTTGGATTTGTAATGACCTTAACCACCTCCTATGATCCTAAAAATTCATACACACGTTCTTGGGGGCTGGTCCTAGACTCTGATGGGGTTTTTGTAATTGGGCGGGGCAAAATGGCTCAACGGCGCCCCCTTGAAGATTTAAAATACCCCTCTCCATATGGGTTTTTTTGGAATACAAAGATGAAAATCAGTACACATAAAGAACACTTCGGGACGCACAAAAAAGTCTCTTGACACCATGACCTCAACCCAGCAGGAAGTCAGCCATTTTGTTTTTGGCGGCCAAATTTGAGTGCTTTCCACCATTGGTATGCGGATGAACTCGTGCTAGGGATTTCACCCGATCGATTTCATATCTGGTGGACCTCACCTCAAGACCATGATGATCAAAAGTTATAACAGACTTTTCTCTAAGTTAAAGGGCGTGGCCTCTGTGGCTCGCCAAAGTTTGGTGGCGTTTGGTGAATTTGCCATGACATTTTGAATGGCTCTCACGTCCACATACTTTATCCAAACATCTTCAAACTTTATGAGCATGATCAGGGCTCTGCCCTGAACGCCTCCGTATGTCAAACTCCCGCCTTACTCGTGGCGTCCCCTGCTGGTAACAGGAAATGACCTATTTTTACTCTGAAGTGTACTGCTCCTTAATAGTTGACACCATCGGCTTGGTTTCTGCTCTACAACCTTCCCAACTACTTGGTGAAGCTACATTATAAAGGCCGTGAAGCTGGGTGCAATGGCATCTGTGTGGCGGTGCGGCAACTGACGATCCCTCGCCGTGAAATTACGTTTGGATTTGTAATGACCTTAACCACCTCCTATGATCATAAAAATTCATACACACGTTCTTGGGGGCTGGTCCTAGACTCTGGTGGGGTTTTTGTAATTGGGCGGGGCAAAATGGCTCAACGGCGCCCCCTTGAAGATTTAAAATACCCCTCTCCATATGGGTTTTTTTGGAATACGAAGATGAAAATCAGTACACATAAAGAACACTTCAGGACGCACAAAAAAGTCTCTTGACACCATGACCTCAACCCAGCAGGAAGTCGACCATTTTGTTTTTGGCGGCCAAATTTCACTGCTTTCCACCACTGGTATGCGGATGAACTCGTGCTAGGGATTTCACCCGATCAACTTCATATCTGGTGGACCTCACCTCAAGACCATGATGATCAAAAGTTATAAGAGACTTTTCTCTAAGTTAAAGGGCGTGGCCTCTGTGGCTCGCCAAAGTTCGATGGCGTTTGGTGAATTTGCCATGACATTTTGAATGGCTCTCACATCCACATACTTTATCCAAACATCGTCAAACTTCATGAGCATGATGAGGGCTCTGCCCTGAACGCCTCCATATGTCAAACTCCCGCCTTACTCGTGGCGCCCCCTGCTGGTAACAGGAAATAACCTGTTTGTACTATGACGTGTACTGGGGAGAAGAGGAGAGGACATAGGAGGACTCTGGTACTCTTGGCTGCACCGGCTGCGACTCCCGCGGGTCGCAAGGGGTGCGAGGGCCCGTCATCGCTGCTTGCAGCTTTAATTATTAGGGCCCGAGCACCGAGTGGTGCGAAGGCCCTATTGTAATTCTAATGTTTATTATTATTATTATTATTATTATTATTATTATTATTATTATTTGTCCTCCCAAACAACTGCATTTTTCAACCCCTTCCCATGCTCTAAAACGCCTGAAATTTTGCACACTCATCAGGTCTGGTGAAAAATTTGATATTTTGTGGTCGTTGTAAATGGGAGGGGCAAAATGGCTCCGCAGCGCCCCCTTGAAATTTTCAAAACCCCCCTCCCATTGGTCTTAGTTTGTCATAGGTGCATGAAAATTGGTACACATGTTGATCATACCGAGACACACCAAAAAGTCTCTTGACACCATGACCTCAACCCAACAGGAAGTCCGCCATTGTGGTCGGAAGTTGGCGATTTTGGCGAATTACACCATTGGTATGCGGACGAACTCGTGCTAGGGATTTCACCCGATCCACTTCATATTTGGTGGACCTCACCTCAAGACCATGATGATCAAAAGTTATCACAGAGTTTTCTCTAAGTTAAAGGGCGTGGCCTCTGTGGCCCGCCAAAGTTTGGTGGCGTTTGGTGAATTTGCCATGACATTTTGAATGGCTCTCACGTCCACATACTTTATCCAAACATCTTCAAACTTTATGAGCATGATCAGGGCTCTGCCCTGAACGCCTCCATATGTCAAACTCCTGCCTTGCTCGTGGCGTCCCCTGCTGGTAACAGGAAATGACCTATTTTTACTCTGAAGTGTACTGCTCCTTAATAGTTGACACCATCGGCTTGGTTTCTGCTCTACAACCTTCCCAACTACTTGGTGAAGCTACATTATAAAGGCCGTGAAGCTGGGTGCAATGGCATCTGTGTGGCGGCGCGGCAACTGACGATCCCTCGCCGTGAAATTACGTTTGGATTTGTAATGACCTTAACCACCTCCTATGATCCTAAAAATTCATACACACGTTCTTGGGGGCTGGTCCTAGACTCTGATGGGGTTCCTATTGTAATTCTAATGTTTATTATTATTATTATTATTATTATTATTATTATTATTATTATTTGTCCTCCCAAACAACTGCATTTTTCAACCCCTTCCCATGCTCTAAAACGCCTGAAATTTTGCACACTCATCAGGTCTGGTGAAAAATTTGATATTTTGTGGTCGTTGTAAATGGGAGGGGCAAAATGGCTCCGCAGCGCCCCCTTGAAATTTTCAAAACCCCCCTCCCATTGGTCTTAGTTTGTCATAGGTGCATGAAAATTGGTACACATGTTGATCATACCGAGACACACCAAAAAGTCTCTTGACACCATGACCTCAACCCAACAGGAAGTCCGCCATTGTGGTCGGAAGTTGGCGATTTTGGCGAATTACACCATTGGTATGCGGACGAACTCGTGCTAGGGATTTCACCCGATCCACTTCATATTTGGTGGACCTCACCTCAAGACCATGATGATCAAAAGTTATCACAGAGTTTTCTCTAAGTTAAAGGGCGTGGCCTCTGTGGCCCGCCAAAGTTTGGTGGCGTTTGGTGAATTTGCCATGACATTTTGAATGGCTCTCACGTCCACATACTTTATCCAAACATCTTCAAACTTTATGAGCATGATCAGGGCTCTGCCCTGAACGCCTCCATATGTCAAACTCCCGCCTTGCTCGTGGCGTCCCCTGCTGGTAACAGGAAATGACCTATTTTTACTCTGAAGTGTACTGCTCCTTAATAGTTGACACCATCGGCTTGGTTTCTGCTCTACAACCTTCCCAACTACTTGGTGAAGCTACATTATAAAGGCCGTGAAGCTGGGTGCAATGGCATCTGTGTGGCGGCGCGGCAACTGACGATCCCTCGCCGTGAAATTACGTTTGGATTTGTAATGACCTTAACCACCTCCTATGATCCTAAAAATTCATACACACGTTCTTGGGGGCTGGTCCTAGACTCTGATGGGGTTTTTGTAATTGGGCGGGGCAAAATGGCTCAACGGCGCCCCCTTGAAGATTTAAAATACCCCTCTCCATATGGGTTTTTTTGGAATACAAAGATGAAAATCGGTACACATAAAGAACACTTCGGAACGCACAAAAAAGTCTCTTGACACCATGACCTCAACCCAGCAGGAAGTCAGCCATTTTGTTTTTGGCGGCCAAATTTGAGTGCTTTCCACCATTGGTATGCGGATGAACTCGTGCTAGGGATTTCACCCGATCAACTTCATATCTGGTGGACCTCACCTCAAGACCATGATGATCAAAAGTTATAAGAGACTTTTCTCTAAGTTAAAGGGCGTGGCCTCTGTGGCTCGCCAAAGTTCGGTGGCGTTTGGTGAATTTGCCATGACATTTTGAATGGCTCTCACGTCCACATACTTTATCCAAACATCTTCAAACTTTATGAGCATGATGAGGGCTCTGCCCTGAACGGCTCCATATGTCAAACTCCCGCCTTACTCGTGGCGCCCCCTGCTGGTAACAGGAAATAACCTGTTTGTACTATGACGTGTACTGGGGAGAAGAGGAGAGGACATAGGATGACTCTGGTACTTGGCTGCGCTGGCTGCGACTCCCGCGGGTCGCAAGGGGTGCGAGGGCCCGTCATCGCTGCTTGCAGCTTTAATTATTATTATTATTTGTCCTCCCAAACAACTGCATTTTTCAACCCCTTCCCATGCTCTAAAACGCCTGAAATTTTGCACACTCATCAGGTCTGGTGAAAAATTTGATATTTTGTGGTCGTTGTAAATGGGGGGGGCAAAATGGCTCCGCAGCGCCCCCTTGAAATTTTCAAAACCCCCCTCCCATTGGGCTTAGTTTGTCATAGGTGCATGAAAATTGGTTCACATGTTGATCATACCGAGACACACCAAAAAGTCTCTTGACACCATGACCTCAACCCAACAGGAAGTCCGCCATTGTGGTCGGAAGTTGGCCATTTTGGCGAATTACACCATTGGTATGCGGACGAACTCGTGCTAGGGATTTCACCCGATCCACTTCATATTTGGTGGACCTCACCTCAAGACCATCATGATCAAAAGTTATCACAGAGTTTTCTCTAAGTTAAAGGGCGTGGCCTCTGTGGCCCGCCAAAGTTTGGTGGCGTTTGGTGAATTTGCCATGACATTTTGAATGGCTCTCACGTCCACATACTTTATCCAAACATCTTCAAACTTTATGAGCATGATCAGGGCTCTGCCCTGAACGCCTCCATATGTCAAACTCCCGCCTTACTCGTGGCGTCCCCTGCTGGTAACAGGAAATGACCTATTTTTACTCTGAAGTGTACTGCTCCTTAATAGTTGACACCATCGGCTTGGTTTCTGCTCTACAACCTTCCCAACTACTTGGTGAAGCTACATTATAAAGGCCGTGAAGCTGGGTGCAATGGCATCTGTGTGGCGGCGCGGCAACTGACGATCCCTCGCCGTGAAATTACGTTTGGATTTGTAATGACCTTAACCACCTCCTATGATCCTAAAAATTCATACACACGTTCTTGGGGGCTGGTCCTAGACTCTGATGGGGTTTTTGTAATTGGGCGGGGCAAAATGGCTCAACGGCGCCCCCTTGAAGATTTAAAATACCCCTCTCCATATGGGTTTTTTTGGAATACGAAGATGAAAATCAGTACACATAAAGAACACTTCGGGACGCACAAAAAAGTCTCTTGACACCATGACCTCAACCCAGCAGGAAGTCAGCCATTTTGTTTTTGGCGGCCAAATTTCAGTGCTTTCCACCATTGGTATGCGGATGAACTCGTGCTAGGGATTTCACCCGATCAACTTCATATCTGGTGGACCTCACCTCAAGACCATGATGATCAAAAGTTATAACAGACTTTTTTCTAAGTTAAAGGGCGTGGCCTCTGTGGCTCGCCAAAGTTCGGTGGTGTTTGGTGAATTTGCCATGACATTTTGAATGGCTCTCACATCCACATACTTTATCCAAACATCTTCAAACTTTATGAGCATGATGAGGGCTCTGCCCTGAACGCCTCCATATGTCAAACTCCTGCCTTACTCATGGCGCCCCCTGCTGGTAACAGGAAATAACCTGTTTGTACTATGACGTGTACTGGGGAGAAGAGGAGAGGACATAGGGGGACTCTGGTACTTGGCTGCGCCGGCTGCGACTCCGGCGGGTCGCAAGGGGTGCGAGGGCCCGTCATCGCTGCTTGCAGCTTTAATTATTATTATTATTATTATTATTATTATTCCTCCCAAACAACTGCATTTTTCAACCCCTTCCCATGCTCTAAAACGCCTGAAATTTTGCACACTCATCAGGTCTGGTGAAAAATTTGATATTTTGTGGTCGTTGTAAATGGGGGGGGCAAAATGGCTCTGCAGCGCCCCCTTGAAATTTTCAAAACCCCCCTCCCATTGGGCTTAGTTTGTCATAGGTGCATGAAAATTGGTACACATGTTGATCATACCGAGACACACCAAAAAGTCTCTTGACACCATGACCTCAACCCAACAGGAAGTCCGCCATTGTGGTCGGAAGTTGGCGATTTTGGCGAATTACACCATTGGTATGCGGACGAACTCGTGCTAGGAATTTCACCTGATCCACTTCATATTTGGTGGACCTCACCTCAAGACCATGATGATCAAAAGTTATCACAGAGTTTTCTCTAAGTTAAAGGGCGTGGCCTCTGTGGCTCGCCAAAGTTTGGTGGCGTTTGGTGAATTTGCCATGACATTTTGACTGGCTCTCACGTCCACATACTTTATCCAAACATCTTCAAACTTTATGAGCATGATCAGGGCTCTGCCCTGAACGCCTCCATATGTCAAACTCCCGCCTTACTCGTGGCGTCCCCTGCTGGTAACAGGAAATGACCTATTTTTACTCTGAAGTGTACTGCTCCTTAATACTTGACACCATCGGCTTCGTTTCTGCTCTACAACCTTCCCAACTACTTGGTGAAGCAACATTATAAAGGCAGTGAAGCTGGGTGCAATGGCATCTGTGTGGCGGCGCGGCAACTGACGATCCCTCGCCGTGAAATTACGTTTGGATTTGTAATGACCTTAACCACCTCCTATGATCCTAAAAATTCATACACACGTTCTTGGGGGCTGGTCCTAGACTCTGATGGGGTTTTTGTAATTGGGCGGGGCAAAATGGCTCAACGGCGCCCCCTTGAATATTTAAAATACCCCTCTCCATATGGGTTTTTTTGGAGTACAAAGATGAAAATCGGTACACATAAAGAACACTTCCTGACGCACAAAAAAGTCTCTTGACACCATGACCTCAACCTAGCAGGAAGTCGGCCATTTTGTTTTTGGCGGCCAAATTTCACTGCTTTCCACCATTGGTATGCGGATGAACTCGTGCTAGGGATTTCACCCGATCAACTTCATATCTGGTGGACCTCACCTCAAGACCATGATGATCAAAAGTTATCAAAGGCTTTTCTCTAAGTTAAAGGGCGTGGCCTCTGTGGCTCGCCAAAGTTCGGTGGCGTTTGGTGAATTTGCCATGACATTTTGAATAGCTCTCACGTCCACATACTTTATCCAAACATCTTCAAACTTTATGAGCATGATGAGGGCTCTGCCCGGAACGCCTCCATATGTCAAACTCCCGCCTTACTCGTGGCGCCCCCTGCTGGTAACAGGAAATAACCTGTTTGTACTATGACGTGTACTGGGGAGAAGAGGAGAGGACATAGGAGGACTCTGGTACTCTTGGCTGCGCCGGCTGCGACTCCCGCGGGTCGCAAGGGGTGCGAGGGCCCGTCATCGCTGCTTGCAGCTTTAATTATTAGGGCCCGAGCACCGAGTGGTGCGAAGGCCCTATTGTAATTCTAATGTTTATTATTAGGGCCCGAGCACCGAGTGGTGCGAAGGCCCTATTGTAATTCTAATGTTTATTATTATTATTATTATTATTATTATTATTATTATTATTATTTGTCCTCCCAAACAACTGCATTTTTCAACCCCTTCCCATGCTCTAAAACGCCTGAAATTTTGCACAGTCATCAGGTCTGGTGAAAAATTTGATATTTTGTGGTCGTTGTAAATGGGGGGGGCAAAATGGCTCCGCAGCGCCCCCTTGAAATTTTCAAAACCCCCCTCCCATTGGGCTTAGTTTGTCATAGGTGCATGAAAATTGGTACACATGTTGATCATACCGAGACACACCAAAAAGTCTCTTGACACCATGACCTCAACCCAACAGGAAGTCCGCCATTGTGGTCGGAAGTTGGCGATTTTGGCGAATTACACCATTGGTATGCGGACGAACTCGTGCTAGGGATTTCACCTGATCCACTTCATATTTGGTGGACCTCACCTCAAGACCATGATGATCAAAAGTTATAACAGACTTTTCTCTAAGTTAAAGGGCGTGGCCTCTGCGGCCCGCCAAAGTTTGGTGGCGTTTGGTGAATTTGCCATGACATTTTGAATGGCTCTCACGTCCACATACTTTATCCAAACATCTTCAAACTTTATGAGCATGATGAAGGCTCTGCCCTGAACGCCTCCATATGTCAAACTCCCGCCTTACTCGTGGCGTCCCCTGCTGGTAACAGGAAATGACCTATTTTTACTCTGAAGTGTACTGCTCCTTAATAGTTGACACCATCGGCTTCGTTTCTGCTCTACAACCTTCCCAACTACTTGGTGAAGCTACATTATAAAGGCCGTGAAGCTGGGTGCAATGGCATCTGTGTGGCGGCGCGGCAACTGACGATCCCTCGCCGTGAAATTACGTTTGGATTTGTAATGACCTTAACCACCTCCTATGATCCTAAAAATTCATACACACGTTCTTGGGGGCTGGTCCTAGACTCTGATCGGGTTTTTGTATTTGGGCGGGGCAAAATGGCTCAACGGCGCCCCCTTGAAGATTTAAAATACCCCTCTCCATATGGGTTTTTTTGGAATACGAAGATGAAAATCAGTACACATAAAGAACACTTCGGGACGCACAAAAAAGTCTCTTGACACCATGACCTCAACCCAGCAGGAAGTCGGCCATTTTGTTTTTGGCGGCCAAATTTGAGTGCTTTCCACCATTGGTATGCGGATGAACTCGTGCTAGGGATTTCACCCGATCAACTTCATATCTGGTGGACCTCACCTCAAGACCATGATGATCAAAAGTTATAACAGACTTTTCTCTAAGTTAAAGGGCGTGGCCTCTGTGGCTCGCCAAAGTTCGGTGGCGTTTGGTGAATTTGCCATGACATTTTGAATGGCTCTCACGTCCACATACTTTATCCAAACATCTTCAAACTTTATGAGCATGATGAGGGCTCTGCCCTGAACAGCTCCATATGTCAAACTCCCGCCTTACTCGTGGCGCCCCCTGCTGGTAACAGGAAATAACCTGTTTGTACTATGAAGTGTACTGGGGAGAAGAGTAGAGGACATAGGAGGACACTGGTACTCATGGCTGTGCCGGCTGCGACTCCCGCGGGTCGCAAGGGGTGCGAGGGCCCGTCATCGCTGCTTGCAGCTTTAATTATTATTATTATTATTATTATTATTATTTGTCCTCCCAAACAACTGCATTTTTCAACCCCTTCCCATGCTCTAAAACGCCTGAAATTTTGCACAGTCATCAGGTCTGGTGAAAAATTTGATATTTTGTGGTCGTTGTAAATGGGGGGGGCAAAATGGCTCCGCAGCGCCCCCTTGAAATTTTCAAAACCCCCCTCCCATTGGGCTTAGTTTGTCATAGGTGCATGAAAATTGGTACACATGTCGATTATACCGAGACACACCAAAAAGTCTCTTGACACCATGACCTCAACCCAACAGGAAGTCCGACATTGTGGTCGGAAGTTGGCGATTTTGGCGAATTACACCATTGGTATGCGGACGAACTCGTGCTAGGGATTTCACCCGATCCACTTCATATTTGGTGGACCTCACCTCAAGACCATGATGATCAAAAGTTATCACAGAGTTTTCTCTAAGTTAAAGGGCGTGGCCGCTGCGGCCCGCCAAAGTTTGGTGGCGTTTGGTGAATTTGCCATGACATTTTGAATGGCTCTCACGTCCACATACTTTATCCAAACATCTTCAAACTTTATGAGCATGATCAGGGCTCTGCCCTGAACGCCTCCATATGTCAAACTCCCGCCTTACTCGTGGCGTCCCCTGCTGGTAACAGGAAATGACCTATTTTTACTCTGAAGTGTACTGCTCCTTAATAGTTGACACCATCGGCTTTGTTTCTGCTCTACAACCTTCCCAACTACTTGGTGAAGCTACATTATAAAGGCCGTGAAGCTGGGTGCAATGGCATCTGTGTGGCGGCGCGGCAACTGACGATCCCTCGCCGTGAAATTACGTTTGGATTTGTAATGACCTTAACCACCTCCTATGATCCTAAAAATTCATACACACGTTCTTGGGGGCTGGTCCTAGACTCTGATGGGGTTTTTGTAATTGGGCGGGGCAAAATGGCTCAACGGCGCCCCCTTGAAGATTTAAAATACCCCTCTCCATATGGGTTTTTTTGGAATACAAAGATGAAAATCAGTACACATAAAGAACACTTCGGGACGCACAAAAAAGTCTCTTGACACCATGACCTCAACCCAGCAGGAAGTCAGCCATTTTGTTTTTGGCGGCCAAATTTGAGTGCTTTCCACCATTGGTATGCGGATGAACTCGTACTAGGGATTTCATCCGATCAACTTCATATCTGGTGGACCTCACCTCAAGACCATGATGATCAAAAGTTATAAGAGACTTTTCTCTAAGTTAAAGGGCGTGGCCTCTGTGGCTCGCCAAAGTTCGATGGCGTTTGGTGAATTTGCCATGACATTTTGAATGGCTCTCACGTCCACATACTTTATCCAAACATCTTCAAACTTTATGAGCACGATGAGGGCTCTGCCCTGAACAGCTCCATATGTCAAACTCCCGCCTTACTCGTGGCGCCCCCTGCTGGTAACAGGAAATAACCTGTTTGTACTATGACGTGTACTGGGGAGAAGAGGAGAGGACATAGGGGGACTCTGGTACTCTTGGCTGCGCCGGCTCCGACTCCGCTGGGTCGCAAGGGGTGCGAGGGCCCGTCATCGCTGCTTGCAGCTTTAATTATTAGGGCCCGAGCACCGAGTGGTGCGAAGGCCCTATTGTTTTTGTAATGTTTATTATTATTATTATTATTATTATTATTATTATTATTATTATTATTATTATTATTATTCCTCCCAAACAACTGCATTTTTCAACCCCTTCCCATGCTCTAAAACGCCTGAAATTTTGCACAGTCATCAGGTCTGGTGAAAAATTTGATATTTTGTGGTCGTTGTAAATGGGGGGGGCAAAATGGCTCCGCAGCGCCCCCTTGAAATTTTCAAAACCCCCCTCCCATTGGGCTTAGTTTGTCATAGGTGCATGAAAATTGGTACACATGTTGATCATACCGAGACACACCAAAAAGTCTCTTGACACCATGACCTCAACCCAACAGGAAGTCCGCCATTGTGGTCGGAAGTTGGCGATTTTGGCGAATTACACCATTGGTATGCGGACGAACTCGTGCTAGGGATTTCACCCGATCCACTTCATATTTGGTGGACCTCACCTCAAGACCATGATGATCAAAAGTTATCACAGAGTTTTCTCTAAGTTAAAGGGCGTGGCCTCTGTGGCCCGCCAAAGTTTGGTGGCGTTTGGTGAATTTTCCATGACATTTTGAATGGCTCTCACGTCCACATACTTTATCCAAACATCTTCAAACTTTATGAGCATGATCAGGGCTCTGCCCTGAACGCCTCCATATGTCAAACTCCCGCCTTACTCGTGGCGTCCCCTGCTGGTAACAGGAAATGACCTATTTTTACTCTGAAGTGTACTGCTCCTTAATAGTTGACACCATCGGCTTGGTTTCTGCTCTACAACCTTCCCAACTACTTGGTGAAGCTACATTATAAAGGCCGTGAAGCTGGGTGCAATGGCATCTGTGTGGCGGCGCGGCAACTGACGATCCCTCGCCGTGAAATTACGTTTGGATTTGTAATGACCTTAACCACCTCCTATGATCCTAAAAATTCATACACACGTTCTTGGGGGCTGGTCCTAGACTCTGATGGGGTTTTTGTAATTGGGCGGGGCAAAATGGCTCAACGGCGCCCCCTTGAAGATTTAAAATACCCCTCTCCATATGGGTTTTTTTGGAATACAAAGATGAAAATCAGTACACATAAAGAACACTTCGGGACGCACAAAAAAGTCTCTTGACACCATGACCTCAATCCAGCAGGAAGTCAGCCATTTTGTTTTTGGCGGCCAAATTTGAGTGCTTTCCACCATTGGTATGCGGATGAACTCGTGCTAGGGATTTCACCCGATCAACTTCATATCTGGTGGACCTCACCTCAAGACCATGATGATCAAAAGTTATAACAGACTTTTCTCTAAGTTAAAGGGCGTGGCCTCTGTGGCTCGCCAAATTTCGGTGGCGTTTGGTGAATTTGCCATGACATTTTGAATGGCTCTCACGTCCACATACTTTATCCAAACATCTTCAAACTTTATGAGCATGATGAGGGCTCTGCCCTGAACAGCTCCATATGTCAAACTCCCGCCTTACTCGTGGCGCCCCCTGCTGGTAACAGGAAATAACCTGTTTGTACTATGACGTGTACTGGGGAGAAGAGGAGAGGACATAGGGGGACTCTGGTACTTGGCTGCGCCGGCTGCGACTCCCGCGGGTCGCAAGGGGTGCGAGGGCCCGTCATCGCTGCTTGCAGCTTTAATTATTATTATTATTTGTCCTCCCAAACAACTGCATTTTTCAACCCCTTCCCATGCTCTAAAACGCCTACCCCTTCCCATGCTCTAAAACGCCTGAAATTTTGCACACTCATCAGGTCTGGTGAAAAATTTGATATTTTGTGGTCGTTGTAAATGGGGGGGGCAAAATGGCTCCGCAGCGCCCCCTTGAAATTTTCAAAACCCCCCTCCCATTGGGCTTAGTTTGTCATAGGTGCATGAAAATTGGTACACATGTTGATCATACCGAGACACACCAAAAAGTCTCTTGACACCATGACCTCAACCCAACAGGAAGACCGCCATTGTGGTCGGAAGTTGGCGATTTTGGCGAATTACACCATTGGTATGCGGACGAACTCGTGCTAGGGATTTCACCCGATCCACTTCATATTTGGTGGACCTCACCTCAAGACCATGATGATCAAAAGTTATCACAGAGTTTTCTCCAAGTTAAAGGGCGTGGCCTCTGTGGACCGCCAAAGTTTGGTGGCGTTTGGTGAATTTGCCATGACATTTTGAATGGCTCTCACGTCCACATACTTTATCCAAACATCTTCAAACTTTATGAGCATGATCAGGGCTCTGCCCTGAACGCCTCCATATGTCAAACTCCCGCCTTACTCGTGGCGTCCCCTGCTGGTAACAGGAAATGACCTATTTTTACTCTGAAGTGTACTGCTCCTTAATAGTTGACACCATCGGCTTGGTTTCTGCTCTACAACCTTCCCAACTACTTGGTGAAGCTACATTATAAAGGCCGTGAAGCTGGGTGCAATGGCATCTGTGTGGCGGCGCGGCAACTGACGATCCCTCGCCGTGAAATTACGTTTGGATTTGTAATGACCTTAACCACCTCCTATGATCATAAAAATTCATACACACGTTCTTGGGGGCTGGTCCTAGACTTTGATGGGGTTTTTGTAATTGGGCGGGGCAAAATGGCTCAACGGCGCCCCCTTGAAGATTTAAAATACCCCTCTCCATATGGGTTTTTTTGGAATACAAAGATGAAAATCAGTACACATAAAGAACACTTCGGGACGCACAAAAAAGTCTCTTGACACCATGACCTCAACCCAGCAGGAAGTCGGCCATTTTGTTTTTGGCGGCCAAATTTGAGTGCTTTCCACCATTGGTATGCGGATGAACTCGTGCTAGGGATTTCACCCGATCAACTTCATATCTGGTGGACCTCACCTCAAGACCATGATGATCAAAAGTTATAACAGAATTTTCTCTAAGTTAAAGGGTGTGGCCTCTGTGGCTCGCCAAAGTTCGGTGGCGTTTGGTGAATTTGCCATGACATTTTGAATGGCTCTCACGTCCACATACTTTATCCAAACATCTTCAAACTTTATGAGCATGATGAGGGCTCTGCCCTGAACAGCTCCATATGTCAAACTCCCGCCTTACTCGTGGCGTCCCCTGCTGGTAACAGGAAATGACCTATTTTTACTCTGAAGTGTACTGCTCCTTAATAGTTGACACCATCGGCTTGGTTTCTGCTCTACAACCTTCCCAACTACTTGGTGAAGCTACATTATAAAGGCCGTGAAGCTGGGTGCAATGGCATCTGTGTGGCGGCGCGGCAACTGACGATCCCTCGCCGTGAAATTACGTTTGGATTTGTAATGACCTTAACCACCTCCTATGATCCTAAAAATTCATACACACGTTCTTGGGGGCTGGTCCTAGACTCTGATGGGGTTTTTGTAATTAGGCGGGGCAAAATGGCTCAACGGCGCCCCCTTGAATATTTAAAATACCCCTCTCCATATGGGTTTTTTTGGAGTACGAAGATGAAAATCGGTACACATAAAGAACACTTCCTGACGCACAAAAAAGTCTCTTGACACCATGACCTCAACCTAGCAGGAAGTCGGCCATTTTGTTTTTGGCGGCCAAATTTCACTGCTTTCCACCATTGGTATGCGGATGAACTCGTGCTAGGGATTTCACCCAATCAACTTCATATTTGGTGAACCTCACCTCAAGACCATGATGATCAAAAGTTATCACAGAGTTTTCTCTAAGTTAAAGGGCGTGGCCTCTGTGGCCCGCCAAAGTTTGGTGGCGTTTGGTGAATTTGCCATGACATTTTGAATGGCTCTCACGTCCACATACTTTATCCAAACATCTTCAAACTTTATGAACATGATCAGGGCTCTGCCCTGAACGCCTCCATATGTCAAACTCCCGCCTTACTCGTGGCGCCCCCTGCTGGTAACAGGAAATAACCTGTTTGTACTATGACGTGTACTGGGGAGAAGAGGAGAGGACATAGGGGGACTCTGGTACTTGGCTGCGCCGGCTGCGACTCCGGCGGGTCGCAAGGGGTGCGAGGGCCCGTCATCGCTGCTTGCAGCTTTAATTAGGGCCCGAGCACCGAGTGGTGCGAAGGCCCTATTGTTTTTCTAATGTTTATTATTATTATTATTATTAGGGCCCGAGCACCGAGTGGTGCGAAGGCCCTATTGTAATTCTAATGTTTATTATTATTAGGGCCCGAGCACCGAGTGGTGCGAAGGCCCTATTGTAATTCTAATGTTTATTATTATTATTATTATTATTATTTGTCCTCCCAAACAACTGCATTTTTCAACCCCTTCCCATGCTCTAAAACGCCTGAAATTTTGCACACTCATCAGGTCTGGTGAAAAATTTGATATTTTGTGGTCGTTGTAAATGGGGGGGGCAAAATGGCTCCGCAGCGCCCCCTTGAAATTTTCAAAACCCCCCTCCCATTGGGCTTAGTTTGTCATAGGTGCATGAAAATTGGTACACATGTTGATCATACCGAGACACACCAAAAAGTCTCTTGACACCATGACCTCAACCCAACAGGAAGTCCGCCATTGTGGTCGGAAGTTGGCGATTTTGGCGAATTACACCATTGGTATGCGGACGAACTCGTGCTAGGGATTTCACCCGATCCACTTCATATTTGGTGGACCTCACCTCAAGACCATGATGATCAAAAGTTATCACAGAGTTTTCTCTAAGTTAAAGGGCGTGGCCTCTGTGGCCCGCCAAAGTTTGGTGGCGTTTGGTGAATTTGCCATGACATTTTGAATGGCTCTCACGTCCACATACTTTATCCAAACATCTTCAAACTTTATGAGCATGATCAGGGCTCTGCCCTGAACGCCTCCATATGTCAAACTCCCGCCTTGCTCGTGGCGTCCCCTGCTGGTAACAGGAAATGACCTATTTTTACTCTGAAGTGTACTGCTCCTTAATAGTTGACACCATCGGCTTGGTTTCTGCTCTACAACCTTCCCAACTACTTGGTGAAGCTACATTATAAAGGCCGTGAAGCTGGGTGCAATGGCATCTGTGTGGCGGCGCGGCAACTGACGATCCCTCGCCGTGAAATTACGTTTGGATTTGTAATGACCTTAACCACCTCCTATGATCCTAAAAATTCATACACACGTTCTTGGGGGCTGGTCCTAGACTCTGATGGGGTTTTTGTAATTGGGCGGGGCAAAATGGCTCAACGGCGCCCCCTTGAAGATTTAAAATACCCCTCTCCATATGGGTTTTTTTGGAATACAAAGATGAAAATCAGTACACATAAAGAACACTTCGGGACGCACAAAAAAGTCTCTTGACACCATGACCTCAACCCAGCAGGAAGTCAGCCATTTTGTTTTTGGCGGCCAAATTTGAGTGCTTTCCACCATTGGTATGCGGATGAACTCGTGCTAGGGATTTCACCCGATCGATTTCATATCTGGTGGACCTCACCTCAAGACCATGATGATCAAAAGTTATAACAGACTTTTCTCTAAGTTAAAGGGCGTGGCCTCTGTGGCTCGCCAAAGTTTGGTGGCGTTTGGTGAATTTGCCATGACATTTTGAATGGCTCTCACGTCCACATACTTTATCCAAACATCTTCAAACTTTATGAGCATGATCAGGGCTCTGCCCTGAACGCCTCCGTATGTCAAACTCCCGCCTTACTCGTGGCGTCCCCTGCTGGTAACAGGAAATGACCTATTTTTACTCTGAAGTGTACTGCTCCTTAATAGTTGACACCATCGGCTTGGTTTCTGCTCTACAACCTTCCCAACTACTTGGTGAAGCTACATTATAAAGGCCGTGAAGCTGGGTGCAATGGCATCTGTGTGGCGGTGCGGCAACTGACGATCCCTCGCCGTGAAATTACGTTTGGATTTGTAATGACCTTAACCACCTCCTATGATCATAAAAATTCATACACACGTTCTTGGGGGCTGGTCCTAGACTCTGGTGGGGTTTTTGTAATTGGGCGGGGCAAAATGGCTCAACGGCGCCCCCTTGAAGATTTAAAATACCCCTCTCCATATGGGTTTTTTTGGAATACGAAGATGAAAATCAGTACACATAAAGAACACTTCAGGACGCACAAAAAAGTCTCTTGACACCATGACCTCAACCCAGCAGGAAGTCGACCATTTTGTTTTTGGCGGCCAAATTTGAGTGCTTTCCACCATTGGTATGCGGATGAACTCGTGCTAGGGATTTCACCCGATCAACTTCATATCTGGTGGACCTCACCTCAAGACCATGATGATCAAAAGTTATAAGAGACTTTTCTCTAAGTTAAAGGGCGTGGCCTCTGTGGCTCGCCAAAGTTCGATGGCGTTTGGTGAATTTGCCATGACATTTTGAATGGCTCTCACGTCCACATACTTTATCCAAACATCGTCAAACTTTATGAGCATGATGAGGGCTCTGCCCTGAACGCCTCCATATGTCAAACTCCCGCCTTACTCGTGGCGTCCCCTGCTGGTAACAGGAAATGACCTATTTTTACTCTGAAGTGTACTGCTCCTTAATAGTTGACACCATCGGCTTGGTTTCTGCTCTACAACCTTCCCAACTACTTGGTGAAGCTACATTATAAAGGCCGTGAAGCTGGGTGCAATGGCATCTGTGTGGCGGCGCGGCAACTGACGATCCCTCGCCGTGAAATTACGTTTGGATTTGTAATGACCTTAACCACCTCCTATGATCCTAAAAATTCATACACACGTTCTTGGGGGCTGGTCCTAGACTCTGATGGGGTTTTTGTAATTAGGCGGGGCAAAATGGCTCAACGGCGCCCCCTTGAATATTTAAAATACCCCTCTCCATATGGGTTTTTTTGGAGTACGAAGATGAAAATCGGTACACATAAAGAACACTTCCTGACGCACAAAAAAGTCTCTTGACACCATGACCTCAACCTAGCAGGAAGTCGGCCATTTTGTTTTTGGCGGCCAAATTTCACTGCTTTCCACCATTGGTATGCGGATGAACTCGTGCTAGGGATTTCACCCAATCAACTTCATATTTGGTGAACCTCACCTCAAGACCATGATGATCAAAAGTTATCACAGAGTTTTCTCTAAGTTAAAGGGCGTGGCCTCTGTGGCCCGCCAAAGTTTGGTGGCGTTTGGTGAATTTGCCATGACATTTTGAATGGCTCTCACGTCCACATACTTTATCCAAACATCTTCAAACTTTATGAACATGATCAGGGCTCTGCCCTGAACGCCTCCATATGTCAAACTCCCGCCTTACTCGTGGCGCCCCCTGCTGGTAACAGGAAATAACCTGTTTGTACTATGACGTGTACTGGGGAGAAGAGGAGAGGACATAGGGGGACTCTGGTACTTGGCTGCGCCGGCTGCGACTCCGGCGGGTCGCAAGGGGTGCGAGGGCCCGTCATCGCTGCTTGCAGCTTTAATTATTATTATTATTATTATTTGTCCTCCCAAACAACTGCATTTTTCAACCCCTTCCCATGCTCTAAAACGCCTGAAATTTTGCACACTCATCAGGTCTGGTGAAAAATTTGATATTTTGTGGTCCTTGTAAATGGGGGGGGCCAAATGGCTCCGCAGCGCCCCCTTGAAATTTTCAAAACCCCCCTCCCATTGGGCTTAGTTTGTCATAGGTGCATGAAAATTGGTACACATGTTGATCATACCGAGACACACCAAAAAGTCTCTTGACACCATGACCTCAACCCAACAGGAAGTCCGCCATTGTGGTCGGAAGTTGGCGATTTTGGCGAATTACACCATTGGTATGCGGACGAACTCGTGCTAGGGATTTCACCCGATCCACTTCATATTTGGTGGACCTCACCTCAAGACCATGATGATCAAAAGTTATCACAGAGTTTTCTCTAAGTTAAAGGGCGTGGCCTCTGTGGCCCGCCAAAGTTTGCTGGCGTTTGGTGAATTTGCCATGACATTTTGAATGGCTCTCACGTCCACATACTTTATCCAAACATCTTCAAACTTTATGAGCATGATCAGGGCTCTGCCCTGAACGCCTCCATATGTCAAACTCCCGACTCATTCGTGGCGTCCCCTGCTGGTAACAGGAAATGACCTATTTTTACTCTGAAGTGTACTGCTACTTAATAGTTGACACCATCGGTTTGGTTTCTGCTCTACAACCTTCCCAACTACTTGGTGAAGCTACATTATAAAGGCCGTGAAGCTGGGTGCAATGGCATCTGTGTGGCGGCGCGGCAACTGACGATCCCTCGCCGTGAAATTACGTTTGGATTTGTAATGACCTTAACCACCTCCTATGATCCTAAAAATTCATACACATGTTCTTGGGGGCTGGTCCTAGACTCTGATGGGGTTTTTGTAATTGGGCGGGGCAAAATGGCTCAACGGCGCCCCCTTGAAGATTTAAAATACCCCTCTCCCTATGGGTTTTTTTGGAGTACGAAGGTGAAAATCGGTACACATAAAGAACACGTCCGGACGCACAAAAAAGTCTCTTGACACCATGACCTCAACCTAGCAGGAAGTCGGCCATTTTGTTTTTGGCGGCCAAATTTCAGTGCTTTGCACCATTGGAATGCGGATGAACTCGTGCTAGGGATTTCACCCGATCAACTTCATATCTGGTGGACCTCACCTCAAGACCATGATGATCAAAAGTTATAACAGACTTTTCTCTAAGTTAAAGGGCGTGGCCTCTGTGGCTCGCCAAAGTTTGGTGGCGTTTGGTGAATTTGCCATGACATTTTGAATGGCTCTCACGTCCACATACTTTATCCAAACATCTTCAAACTTTATGAGCATGATGAGGGCTCTGCCCTGAATGCCTCCATATGTCAAACTCCCGCCTTACTCGTGGCGCCCCCTGCTGGGAACAGGAAATAACCTGTTTGTACTATGACGTGTACTGGGGAGAAGAGGAGAGGACATAGGAGGACTCTGGTACTCTTGGCTGCACCGGCTGCGACTCCCGCGGGTCGCAAGGGGTGCGAGGGCCCGTCATCGCTGCTTGCAGCTTTAATTAGGGCCCGAGCACCGAGTGGTGCGAAGGCCCTATTGTAATTCTAATGTTTATTATTATTATTATTATTATTATTTGTCCTCCCAAACAACTGCATTTTTCAACCCCTTCCCATGCTCTAAAACGCCTGAAATTTTGCACACTCATCAGGTCTGGTGAAAAATTTGATATTTCATGGTCGTTGTAAATGGGGGGGGCAAAATGGCTCCGCAGCGCCCCCTTGAAATTTTCAAAACCCCCCTCCCATTGGGCTTAGTTTGTCATAGGTGCATGAAAATTGGTACACATGTTGATCATACCGAGACACACCAAAAAGTCTCTTGACACCATGACCTCAACCCAACAGGAAGTCCACCATTGTGGTCGGAAGTTGGCGATTTTGGCGAATTACACCATTGGTATGCGGACGAACTCGTGCTAGGGATTTCACCCGATCCACTTCATATTTGGTGGACCTCACCTCAAGACCATGATGATCAAAAGTTATAACAGAGTTTTCTCTAAGTTAAAGGGCGTGGCCTCTGTGGCCCGCCAAAGTTTGGTGGCGTTTGGTGAATTTGCCATGACATTTTGAATGGCTCTCACGTCCACATACTTTATCCAAACATCTTCAAACTTTATGAGCATGATGAGGGCTCTGGCCTGAACACCTCCATATGTCAAACTCCCGCCTTACTCGTGGCGTCCCCTGCTGGTAACAGGAAATGACCTATTTTTACTCTGAAGTGTACTGCTCCTTAATAGTTGACACCATCGGCTTTGTTTCTGCTCTACAACCTTCCCAACTACTTGGTGAAGCTACATTATAAAGGCCGTGAAGCTGGGTGCAATGGCATCTGTGTGGCGGCGCGGCAACTGACGATCCCTCGCCGTGAAATTACGTTTGGATTTGTAATGACCTTAACCACCTCCTATGATCATAAAAATTCATACACACGTTCTTGGGGGCTGGTCCTAGACTCTGATGGGGTTTTTGTAATTGGGCGGGGCAAAGTGGCTCAACTGCGCCCCCTTGAAAATTTAAAATACCCCTCTCCATATGGGTTTTTTTGGAGTATGAAGATGAAAATCGGTACACATAAAGAACACTTCCAGACGCACAAAAAAGTCTCATGACACCATGACCTCAACCCAGCAGGAAGTCGGCCATTTTGTTTTTGGCGGCCAAATTTGAGTGCTTTCCACCATTGGTATGCGGATGAACTCGTGCTAGGGATTTCACCCGATCAACTTCATATCTGGTGGACCTCACCTCAAGACCATGATGATCAAAAGTTATAAGAGACTTTTCTCTAAGTTAAAGGGCGTGGCCTCTGTGGCTCGCCAAAGTTCGATGGCGTTTGGTGAATTTGCCATGACATTTTGAATGGCTCTCACATCCACATACTTTATCCAAACATCTTCAAACTTCATGAGCATGATGAGGGCTCTGCCCTGAACGCCTCCATATGTCAAACTCCCGCCTTATTCGTGGCGCCCCCTGCTGGTAACAGGAAATAACCTGTTTGTACTATGGCGTGTACTGGGGAGAAGATGAGAGGACATAGGGGGACTCTGGTACTTGACTGCGCCGGCTGCGACTCCCGCGGGTCGCAAGGGGTGCGAGGGCCCGTCATCGCTGCTTGCAGCTTTAATTATTATTATTATTCCTCCCAAACAACTGCATTTTTCAACCCCTTCCCATGCTCTAAAACGCCTGAAATTTTGCACACTCATCAGGTCTGGTGAAAAATTTGATATTTTGTGGTCGTTGTAAATGGGGGGGGCCAAATGGCTCCGCAGCGCCCCCTTGAAATTTTCAAAACCCCCCTCCCATTGGGCTTAGTTTGTCATAGGTGCATGAAAATTGGTACACATGTTGATCATACCGAGACACACCAAAAAGTCTCTTGACACCATGACCTCAACCCAACAGGAAGTCCGCCATTGTGGTCGGAAGTTGGCGATTTTGGCGAATTACACCATTGGTATGCGGACGAACTCGTGCTAGGGATTTCACCTGATCCACTCCATATTTGGTGGACCTCACCTCAAGACCATGATGATCAAAAGTTATTCAAGGCTTTTCTCTAAGTTAAAGGGCGTGGCCTCTGTGGCCCGCCAAAGTTTGATGGCGTTTGGTGAATTTTCCATGACATTTTGAATGGCTCTCACGTCCACATACTTTATCCAAACATCTTCAAACTTCATGAGCTTGATCAGGGCTCTGCCCTGAACGCCTCCATATGTCAAACTCCCGCCTTACTCGTGGCGTCCCCTGCTGGTAACAGGAAATGACCTATTCTTACTCTGAAGTGTACTGCTCCTTAATAGTTGACACCATCGGCTTGGTTTCTGCTCTACAACCTTCCCAACTACTTGGTGAAGCTACATTATAAAGGCCGTGAAGCTGGGTGCAATGGCATCTGTGTGGCGGCGCGGCAACTGACGATCCCTCGCCGTGAAATTACGTTTGGATTTGTAATGACCTTAACCACCTCCTATGATCATAAAAATTCATACACACGTTCTTGGGGGCTGGTCCTAGACTCTGATGGGGTTTTTGTAATTGGGCGGGGCAAAATGGCTCAACGGCGCCCCCTTGAAGATTTAAAATACCCCTCTCCATATGGGTTTTTTTGGAGTATGAAGATGAAAATCGGTACACATAAAGAACACTTCCAGACGCAAAAAAAAGTCTCTTGACACCATGACCTCAACCCAGCAGGAAGTCGACCATTTTGTTTTTGGCGGCCAAATTTCACTGCTTTCCACCACTGGTATGCGGATGAACTCGTGCTAGGGATTTCACCCGATCAACTTCATATCTGGTGGACCTCACCTCAAGACCATGATGATCAAAAGTTATAAGAGACTTTTCTCTAAGTTAAAGGGCGTGGCCTCTGTGGCTCGCCAAAGTTCGATGGCGTTTGGTGAATTTGCCATGACATTTTGAATGGCTCTCACATCCACATACTTTATCCAAACATCGTCAAACTTCATGAGCATGATGAGGGCTCTGCCCTGAACGCCTCCATATGTCAAACTCCCGCCTTACTTGTGGCGCCCCCTGCTGGTAACAGGAAATAACCTGTTTGTACTATGACGTGTACTGGGGAGAAGAGGAGAGGACATAGGAGGACTCTGGTACTCTTGGCTGCGCCGGCTGCGACTCCCGCGGGTCGCAAGGGGTGCGAGGGCCCGTCATCGCTGCTTGCAGCTTTAATTAGGGCCCGAGCACCGAGTGGTGCGAAGGCCCTATTGTTTTTGTAATGTTTATTATTATTATTATTATTATTATTATTATTATTATTATTATTCCTCCCAAACAACTGCATTTTTCAACCCCTTCCCATGCTCTAAAACGCCTGAAATTTTGCACACTCATCAGGTCTGGTGAAAAATTTGATATTTTGTGGTCGTTGTAAATGGGGGGGGCAAAATGGCTCTGCAGCGCCCCCTTGAAATTTTCAAAACCCCCCTCCCATTGGGCTTAGTTTGTCATAGGTGCATGAAAATTGGTACACATGTTGATCATACCGAGACACACCAAAAAGTCTCTTGACACCATGACCTCAACCCAACAGGAAGTCCGCCATTGTGGTCGGAAGTTGGCCATTTTGGCGAATTACACCATTGGTATGCGGACGAACTCGTGCTAGGGATTTCACCCGATCCACTTCATATTTGGTGGACCTCACCTCAAGACCATGATGATCAAAAGTTATCACAGAGTTTTCTCTAAGTTAAAGGGCGTGGCCTCTGTGGCCCGCCAAAGTTTGGTGGCGTTTGGTGAATTTGCCATGACATTTTGACTGGCTCTCACGTCCACATACTTTATCCAAACATCTTCAAACTTTATGAGCATGATCAGGGCTCTGCCCTGAACGCCCCCATATGTCAAACTCCCGCCTTACTCGTGGCGTCCCCTGCTGGTAACAGGAAATGACCTATTTTTACTCTGAAGTGTACTGCTCCTTAATAGTTGACACCATCGGCTTGGTTTCTGCTCTACAACCTTCCCAACTACTTGGTGAAGCTACATTATAAAGGCCGTGAAGCTGGGTGCAATGGCATCTGTTTGGCGGCGCGGCAACTGACGATCCCTCGCCGTGAAATTACGTTTGGATTTGTAATGACCTTAACCACCTCCTATGATCCTAAAAATTCATACACACGTTCTTGGGGGCTGGTCCTAGACTCTGATGGGGTTTTTGTAATTGGGCGGGGCAAAATGGCTCAACGGCGCCCCCTTGAAGATTTAAAATACCCCTCTCCATATGGGTTTTTTTGGAATACAAAGATGAAAATCGGTACACATAAAGAACACTTCGGAACGCACAAAAAAGTCTCTTGACAGCATGACCTCAACCCAGCAGGAAGTCAGCCATTTTGTTTTTGGCGGCCAAATTTGAGTGCTTTCCACCATTGGTATGCGGATGAACTCGTGCTAGGGATTTCACCCGATCAACTTCATATCTGGTGGACCTCACCTCAAGACCATGATGATCAAAAGTTATAAGAGACTTTTCTCTAAGTTAAAGGGCGTGGCCTCTGTGGCTCGCCAAAGTTCGATGGCGTTTGGTGAATTTGCCATGACATTTTGAATGGCTCTCACATCCACATACTTTATCCAAACATCGTCAAACTTCATGAGCACGATGAGGGCTCTGCCCTGAACGCCTCCATATGTCAAACTCCCGCCTTACTCGTGGCGCCCCCTGCTGGTAACAGGAAATAACCTGTTTGTACTATGACGTGTACTGGGGAGAAGAGGAGAGGACATAGGAGGACTCTGGTACTCTTGGCTGCGCCGGCTGCGACTCCCGCGGGTCGCAAGGGGTGCGAGGGCCCGTCATCGCTGCTTGCAGCTTTAATTATTATTATTATTTGTCCTCCCAAACAACTGCATTTTTTAACCCCTTCCCATGCTCTAAAACGCCTGAAATTTTGCACACTCATCAGGTCTGGTGAAAAATTTGATATTTTGTGGTCGTTGTAAATGGGGGGGGCAAAATGGCTCCGCAGCGCCCCCTTGAAATTTTCAAAACCCCCCTCCCATTGGGCTTAGTTTGTCATAGGTGCATGAAAATTGGTACACATGTTGATCATACCGAGACACACCAAAAAGTCTCTTGACACCATGACCTCAACCCAACAGGAAGTCCGCCATTGTGGTCGGAAGTTGGCGATTTTGACGAATTACACCATTGGTATGCGGACGAACTCGTGCTAGGGATTTCACCCGATCCACTTCATATTTGGTGGACCTCACCTCAAGACCATGATGATCAAAAGTTATAACAGACTTTTCTCTAAGTTAAAGGGCGTGGCCTCTGTGGCTCGCCAAAGTTTGGTGGCGTTTGGATAATTTGCCATGACATTTTGAATGGCTCTCACATCCACATACTTTATCCAAACATCTTCAAACTCCCGCCTTATTCGTGGCGCCCCCTGCTGGTAACAGGAAATAACCTGTTTGTACTATGACGTGTACTGGGGAGAAGATGAGAGGACATAGGGGGACTCTGGTACTTGGCTGCGCCGGCTGCGACTCCCGCGGGTCGCAAGGGGTGCGAGGGCCCGTCATCGCTGCTTGCAGCTTTAATTATTATTACTATTTGTCCTCCCAAACAGCTGCATTTTTCAACCCCTTCCCATGTTCAAAAACTCCTTAAATTTTGCACACTCATCAGGTTTGGTGAAAAATTTGATATTTTGTGGTCGTTGTAAGTGGGGGGGGGGGGGGCAAAATTGCTCCGTAGTGCCCCCTTGAAAATTTCAAAACCCCCCTCGCATTGGGCTTAGTTTGTCATAGGTGCACGAAATTTGGTACACATGTTGATCATACCAAGACGCACCAAAAAGTCTCTTAACACTATGACCTCAACCCAACAGGAAGTCCGCTATCGTGGTCGGAATGGTTGGTGATTTTGGTGAATTACAACATTGGTATGCAGACGAACTTGTGCTAAGCATTGTGCCCGATCGACTTCATATTTGGTGGACCTCACCTCAAGACCATGATGATCAAAAGTTATAACAGGCTTTTTTCTAAGTTAAAGGGCGTGGCCTCTTTGGCTCACCAAAGTTTGGTGGCGTTTGGTGAATTTGCCATGAAACTTTGAATGGCTCTCACGTCCACATACTTTATCCAAACATCTTCAAACTTTATGAGCTTTATGAGGGCTCTGCCCTGAACCCCTCCATATTTCAAAATCCCGCCTTACTCGTGTTGCCCCCTGCTGGTACCAGGAAATGACCTATTTTTACTCTGAAGTGTACTGCTCCTTAATAGTTGACACCATCTGCTTTGTTTCTGCTCTACAACCTTCCCAACTACTTGGTGAAGGAAAGACTGCGCCATCTTGCGTTTCGCACTTGTCGTACTTTGACGAACTCCTCTTAGGGGATTTGCCCGATTGCGCTGATTTTTGGTGAGATTGCTCAGAAGGCTTTAGGGACCAAAAGTTATCAATTTTTTTGATGTGGGTCATATGGTCTGCCTGTGGCGCCGCCACAAAATGACCCTTCGCCAACACATAGGAAATGGATGTATTTGTTGCTCTATCTCCCACATACTTCACTCAATGTAGATGGAAAAAATCAGGCATGATGACCATGTGATACTGAACATATTCATATAGTAATATAATGATACAATCACAGCGCTACCTACTGGCTGTATGCATTATTTCAAGGTCTCTTTTCCACATTTCAGACATTGTATTTTAATGAACTCCTCTTAGAGACATACTCTGATACATTTGAAATGTTGCCTCATGGTTCAGAAGACATTGATGAATAAGTTATCAAAAGCCTTCATCAAAGTTACAAGGATTTGACCCTTCGCCAACACACAGGAAATGTTGTGAGGCAGCTCGGCTGCCTCTTGGGTTTTTGGTTGTTTTTCTCCTTTTGTTTTCCTCTCTGTGTGCTTGTGTGTTTTTTTTGTGTGGGTGTGTTTTTGTTGGTAGATTCCTGGGCGGCTCCTCCCCACTCCTGCCTCCGGCTCTGGCTGATTGCGCACACCTGGGCGCACATAAATACTGTTAACAAATTCCAAAATATAACTTCCTACTTCTGTGTTGGATTTCTGTAAACAAGAGGATGAATGTAACCCACAAATTAGCCTGTAGCCATCACTAAAGAGTCTGTAGGTGGACATATGGCCTCTCTCTCCAAATTTGTTTTCATTTCCTCCATGTTGGTATCTGCATGGCTGTGCACTGGGCGCCCATGAATGAAGTGGCCAGAGCTCTACACTAAATGCAGATCAAGAAACTCCAGTCACTTGCCCTTGCCTTTAGGAGTTGCTTTTCCTCCATCCCAAGGCACTGTTCGTGATACCACCGTTCACAGGTATCACACTGTATCTGTAAAATAAAATAAAAGACAATAAATTATGATATTCAATTCAATTAAATTCAATTTTATTTGTATAGAGTCTTTTACAATTCAAATTGTCTCTAGGCGCTTTACAGAAACACCTACAGAAACAGAGCCTGACCACTGAGCAAGCAGTCAAGGCAGCAATGACAAGGAAAAGCCTGTAACAGGAAGAAACCTTGAGCAGGACCTGGCTCATAAGGGTGACCTAAAACTCACAAGCAGTCATACATTCCAATTTCTTCTCTGTACCCTATTTGAATATGTTGCAAATGATTCTGTATTGTATCTAATTTGATTAAATCATTGATCACTCTAAATCTCCCAACACCTAGGATTAATGATGACTCTTAGAATTGTCTGTTTCCTTACAGCCCTACACTTATCACAACTAATATTCTATTCTTTATATGTGTACATTTTAAATCAATTACCATGTACTTGAGAAATTGTTGTTACTTTTGTATCTTTATATCTTAAATCCGTTAGTATCATTATCCCAGAATCTTCCATGATCTAGAAGAGAAAATTGTCCAAAAAAATTAACTGTAATTGTCCACATATACCAGATGTAGTGTTAGACCTCATACACTTTCTACTTATTGTGGTAATATATTGTGAACCCCAATTATAAATGCTCAATCAATAGTGTACAAGCACCCACCCAATCAGTAGTGGGAGGTCCTTTTCCTGGGGGCTTTGAGACAGTGCACATTGCGCAATTATTCTCCATATCAAACACTGCAAGAAACATGTAATTGAAACAAATTGTGTGTCAGTATGTGGAGTTAGCTGTATATTGGCAGCAGAACTACAGTTGAATTATACATGGATTTTCAAACATATTACTTAAATTCAATCAACTCTGGTAATAATTAGAGGACTGGGATGTGGTTAGAAGTGACATGATGCTTGAATCTTTATGACATGTGTATTGTGTTTTGAAAATATTCATCATAGTGCTACATATCCATGTAAGGACAAGCCTAGTTAAGTGTCTTGATTTTACTTCACTCCAATGAGCATAGGCATTTATCTTTACATGCCTACTACTACCCTGCCATAAAGTTTCTTCATTTTCAATAAAACACAACTATAGTTTTCCGGGCTTCTTGGAACACTCTGTATTTGTTTTGAAATTCCTCTTCTCCTAATACAAACTATGGTATGTATTGATTCTTATATTTACCAAAGAAATATGCTATACTTTAAATATTTTGGTTATGCGTTTATGTGAGATTAGAGGTTTGGATTGGGCCTTATGTATATAGACAGTGATGCTGTAGGCTGCCAATGCCAGAGGATGTGGCTGTTTCACAGGTAGTTCATTTTGTTTTCAAGTATTTGATTGTATTCAATTAATAGTGAATTAATTATTGCAATTTAGTCTCCCTAACAACTCACTGATGAGCTTTATACATTATATAACATAAGAAAAAAGAGACTTACAAACCTGAACCATTAAGTATGGACAAAGCCGGAAAGGAAAGGCCTCCATCACTGCCTTTGCCATCTGACAAACACATATATTGAAAATGTCATCTGTGCTGCACTATTTGCATTTAGAAGCAAATTACAAGCCAGAAAGAAGATATCTCTGAAGCCTGCTCAAGTAATATAGATGGAAATACATAGAAGATATCATAATTGTTACATATGAAGCCCAATGTGAAAATCTGTGTTTCAGATTTCAATAGGAATAGGTTTGTTTTTCAGTATAAAGTGCACTGAAATACTAATACTACACTACAATAATATTACTACAAGTATTGTATTATATTTAAAGATGAAAAACATCAATGTAAACAGGTGACTAAAAACTTCTATACACAAAATCAAATCAAGACACTGAACTAAAAAGCAGCGCAGTTCCAGTAGATTTTGACACAGACAACGATTAACATAAACAATACAAATATAGTGGTTCAAGTAAAACAGAGTTACCATGGCGACAATGACTCCACAATTACTACTGTCACGTTGAACTGGATGGTACATGGTTGCGCCTTTCCACTTGATAGTCCCGCAGTCCTCCTTGCCATAGCAAACTGTTCTCATCTTGAAGAAGTCCCTTGAAACAAAGTGGAAGAGTCTCTTATGTTATAACATGTAGGGAGAATAAAAATACCGTTTAGACCACAAAGCACAGAATAACTTTTACACTACTACGGGTTTGGAGATGTCTGCCTTTGCCTTACTGCTACTTTAAGAAAAAGGAGAAAATATTACTCTCATCTCAGAAAATCTGTATAGAATGCTTGTTGTTTTAGGCAACTTTTAGTACTGTGTGTAACGTCATTGCTTGTGTTGCGTTCAGTGAGGCTCCACAATTTTGGATTTTGACTGTGTGAAGCGATTTTCTTTTACAAAATTGAATTAATTATGAAAAAAGTGTTATGGCAAGAGCAGCCCTTCACACCTCTCACTCACACCTCACTATTTCCCCACCGGCCTATGGACTCAGTAACCCCCCCAGCCCACCCCTGTCCTTCACACCTGCCCAGGTGAGGAGAGAGCTGAGGAGGATCAAAGCACGAAAGGCAGCTGGACCAGACGGCATCAGCTCCAGGCTCCTGAAATCCTGTGCAGAGGAACTGTGTGGGATTATGGGGCAAGTCTTCAACCTGAGCCTGAAGCTGAGGATGGTACCACAGCTATGGAAGACCTCCTGTGTTGTACCAGTGCCCAAAACACCACATGCTAGGGATCCTAGCAGCTTCAGGCCAGTGGCTCTCACATCACACCTAATGAAGACACTGGAGAGACTGGTCCTGGGCCACCTCCGAGCTGAGGTGAGCTCAGAAATGGATCCTCTGCAGTTCGCCTACCGACCCGGGATCGGAGCGGAGGACGCTGTGATCTTCCTGCTGCACCGTGCCCTGAATCACCTGGAGAAGCCTGGCAGCGCTGTGAGGATTCTGTTCTTTGATTTCTCCAGCGCATTCAACACTATCCAGCCTGTGCTTCTGAGGGACAAGCTGGTGCGGTCTGGAGTGGACTCACAGCTGGCAGAGTGGGTCCTGGACTACCTCAGAAACAGGCCCCAGTTTGTGAGAGCTCGGGACTGTGTGTCTGACCCCCTGACCTGCAGTGTGGGTGTTCCTCAAGGGACGGTGCTTGCGCCCTTCCTCTTCACCCTCTACACGGCAGACTTCAGACACAACACAGACGGCTGTGTCCTGCTCAAGTTCTCTGACGACTCTGCTATCGTCGGCCTGATCAGCGATGACGATGATGCAGAGTACAGAGGAGTGACGCAGGACTTCGTGGACTGGTGTCGGCCAAACCACCTCCTCATCAATGCAGGGAAGACCAAGGAGATGGTGGTGGATTTCCGCAGACACCGGTCTGCCCCCTCACCGGTGAACATCCAGGGAATGGACATTGTGAGAGTGGACTCTTACAAGTACCTGGGTGTTCACCTAAACCACAAACTGGACTGGACTGACAACACAGATGCACTGTACAGGAAGGGGCAGAGCAGGCTCTACCTCCTGAGGAGACTGCGGTCTTTTGGCGTGCAGGGGACACTCCTAAAGACCTTTTATGACTCTGTGGTGGCTTCAGCCATCTTGTACGGTGTAGTCTGCTGGAGCAGCAGCATAACTGAGAAGGAGAGGAAGAAGCTGGACAAAATCATCAGGAAGTCCAGCTCTGTCCTGGGCTGTCCTCTGGACTCAGTGCGTGAGGTTGGAGACAGAAGGGTCCTAGCAAAACTGTCATCTATGCTGGACCATGAGTCCCACCCCCCTGCAGGACGTCCTGTCAGCTCTGCAGAGCAGCTTCAGTGACAGACTGCTCCACCCTCGGTGTGTGAAGGAGAGATTTAGAAGATCTTTCCTTCCTGCTGCTGTCAGACTCTATAACGAACATTGCTAACACACATACTGATTACCATACATCAATGTGCAATAACCCAGTTATTAGTGTGCAATATTTGTGTACTATAGTCACTCAACTCAACAATCTCCATCTCATATTTATTTATTTATGTAGGTATATTTTTTTTATTTTTTTTACAGCAGCTATTTTCTTGTTTCTTAGTTATTCTACCTTATTTAAATCTTGTTCTGGCCATATTGGCCTCTTACTTATATCCCACTCTCACTTACTGTACTTTATCCCTGCTGTTGCTAAATGCAATTTCCCCACTGAGGGACTAATAAAGGATTCTCTTATCTTATCTTATCTTATCTTACATTTTTATTCGAAAATATTCGTTCAAAATAACAGTTGTAAAAATGCGAACATGTTAAGAATTTTTTGTTAGCAGTTAAAAACTATAAGCGCAATCATTGTTTCTGCTTTCATAAGTTGAAGAGTACTTGCTTAAATAGTGTGCTAAGAAAGCAGCTAAAATATGCACTGTTTGTGTTTAATTTTAATATTAAACAATCTTTTTTTGTATTATTTTGGAGGTTTTCCCCTACTTCTACTGCTTGGATCAATAACACAAATCTAAATGACCATTGTGAGTGAAATCCAGTTTAAACTTCTGTCAGAGAGCCATCCTAACAAGTGGGGAATGCTGCACAACAACAACCATATAGCACATATTGTATCTTTCAGTTGCTGACTTACTGTACTCTTTTAGCAGCTTGTTCAGACTGTTGCCGTTCTTTTGAATTGGCCGCTGGGTCCACCAAAAAGACTGAGCTTGTGGCTGGCAGTATGTACTGCAACAAATGTGATGTTATTTCAGAGCAATATCAAACAAAGACATAAAAAAGGATCTTAATATAAGTCTCCCAACAATCACTAACCAGCAACTTCCAATGGACTCCCTCAGTGTTGACAAAGGAGAGTATTGTTTGATAATCATCAAATTTTGTCTATAAAAACAATAGAAAAAGTTAAATCATTTCAGTGAAATCTTGTTTGTATAAAACACACACACAAAAAATTACCTTTGGCATGGCATGTCGTCTGAGCACATCTCTTTTTCCAAAAAGTATCACACCTGCTGTGTAATGGTTAAGAATGTATATGGAGTCTCCAGTTTTGTACTGGAGAGCAGAGAGGTGGAAGATGCCCTCAATAACCTAAAGACAATGATTCGGATGAAGATATGACACAAAACCAGCCAACAAAACCACAAATAACATGACAAAAAAACAATGAATAAAATGTTATGGCTGGATTTGTATTTTTGTGTATACCTCGCCTGTTAGCCACTGGTGAGGTCTCAGTGTTCGTAGGTCAGTGTGGTGGATCACCAGGTTGTTCCCCCTTATATGGCTGGGGAGCACAGCGACTACCACTTCTGTGTTCTTCCGTTTCCACAGTGATGTCAGCTGCAAAGAGAAATTAATAATTTCATTAAATGATCATCTTTAATATATTTTTAATACATTATGCAAAATATATAACTTGTATTTACAAAAGCTGTACAATTATATGTTTAAAACATTTAAGTAGTATATAAAGAAGGAAGACAGGGATATTAAGCCATGAAGTGATGTATACAACAAAATATGTAAAATTAGAATATTTGAAGTTTTATGGACTAACAGGTAAGGTAAACACATGAAGCTTATCTAAATATTTACACTTAAAAGTTACTTAAAAGTACTTAAAACTTAAAAGTAACGTTATTACTTCTTGATCAATGGGACTTTTCTGGCTGGCATTTGGTGTCAATATGTCAGCACAGGCTCTTTCCATCTCCCTGACTGTCCGTTCATCATTGTTCACAAGGTGAATAATGAGCCGTTGATGTGCTTCTGCTGCTTGTTTGTGGAAATCTTTTACAGCAGAGACTATACTGTTTGCACAAAGTGGCAAAGGGAAGTGGAACAGTCCCAAACTGATAGCTGGAATGGCTACAGTCGCCATTTGCTGTTCCCTTGCTATTAGGAGGATGTTCCGCAATGTCTCCTTCAAGGTCTCAGTTGCTTTGCTCAGTGCACTTTTAGATGGTCTAGGCTTTAAATGTGGGCTCACTGCATGGATTAACTTCTTACACGGTAAGTTACCAGCAGTGGTCATAATAGCCTGTCCAGGTTTTAATGGTCCATACTTAGAAACGTGGAGATCACATTCCACCTTGATCTGTGGCCCTCCAGCTGCGCTTAGAGCGAGCGCTAAACCTCCACAGTGGTTCAGGTACTTATTTGCGGCATTAACCACTCCATCAGCGACAAAGGTTGTTAGATCTGCCTTCCAAACACAAACTTCCATGGTTTCTGACAAGGCAATCAACAACCTCTTGACGTGCTTCTGGTCACCGGGCATTCTTGCAAAGCCAGGTCCTTCTGTATCAAACTGAACATATTATATGCATTATTAGACAAAGGCAAACTGGCATCTAGTTGAAAAGTCTCACTAACTCAAAGTAACGCAAATAAACATATTATTCAAGTCAACTGCATAACTTTTTCTTTAAAAAAAGAGAGAGAAAAAAATGTATTTTTTTAAATATTTGTTTGCATTTTTAACTCCACAGTACATTATAAATATTAATAAATGTAAATGATAATCTTAAATTACATTTTTTTGTGTGCCTTCACCTGTGAAGGCACGTGTTCAGGAGAGGGGTTCTGTTCATGCACATCAGGAATGGTGGATGTTGACTGCTGAGAAGAAGGTGTGAACAAAGTGATACAGACAATTGCACAAAATACAAACAATACCCAGTGAAAGATAGAATGTGTCAATCTGAAGAAATTTATATCATTTTCTTTCCTTTACCTTCATCTCTTTTTTTTGGAAATGGAAGGGCTTTGAGATAGGTGAAACATATACACCTCTCCTCCTCTGCTTCTTCTGTTTCCACGGTTCCACATCTACCCTATGAGTCTGCATAATAATAAAAAGTGCACTAAGTCTTGTTAATATGAATGCTATATAATAATTTCCACTGTCTGATTATAAAAATATACTTTATTAAGGTCTGCGAGTACTAGTATGTTGTTAATGCATGTGACAAGTTTTGGTTACGTTTGTTAAGCGTGTTAGTAATTCTAGACTTAAAATGGTTCTGATGCACATTAAGAAGAACACATTAATATGTTTAAATAGAAGCATATCATGTAAATACTGCTTTAAATGGAAACTCTTCCTTTTAATAAATTGTAAGCCATCCAGGTTCTTATTCATACCTTGCTCTTTATTTTCTGAGACTCTTGGTAATCTCTTAGTAGTGCACTGTGCATGACCTTGTATGTCTGTACAAAGTCATCCAGTCTGGTCATCCTCTTCTGTTGAAACCTAATCTTTTTTAGGTCCCATTGGCTCTTCTTCATTATGCCCTGGGTTTTATTGTCTGTGGTGTAATTCTGTTCAATAATGTTGTTAGTGAAATTAGTATTGCAATTTCCCCCATTGTGGGACTATTAAAGGTTTTATCTATCTATCTATCTATTAGTATGAAGTGTAATTTCCACTTGGGTATATATATAAATCATGTTAGTATGCATTAACATGCTACATCTTAAAGTAGTGGTTGGCTTAGGCCTAAGACTACATTTACCTGTGCCGATGTCTGGGAAACTCTCTGGAATCGCTTTGTTAGCTTTTCATAGAGCTGACCTCTTCCATGGCGTCCAAGGTCCCCTGCAGTAAAATCACACAACATTAATAAAATAAAAAGAATAATACATGCTTTAAAAAGAAAATGTTAACTCACCCAGCAGTAAGCCTGACCACAGCACAGCCTGTGGGAGAAAGTGTTTTCGCAACTTGGGGATAAAGTTGGGACAGAAGTAGACATTTGGCTCACCAGCTTCATCCAATGGGGATCCCTGGATCACACTCTTAAAGTGGTCATCAAATGGTGTAGGGCCCAAATCACTCTGTAAATGCTAGAATCACATTCATGCCATTAAAAATGTTGCTTACAATGAAATATTTATGTGTCCCATGCTATTGTGCCTTTCTTTATTAGATGGATTAATATTCTATGTGCATGGAGGAATTTCCTTTTGAAAAGAGAAATGTTCATTTTGTGTCCTCATCTTACTCAACAAAACGTAACATATGTGGTTTTGCATTTCCCCAAATGGTGACCTACCACAAACTCTTCCTCAGCAACACCTGGGTCTTCAATGTCTGGTTGTGCAGCTGCTGTCAGAAGCACCTGCAGGTTTTGAAAATGTTTCTCAACATTTTCACCACTGCATGGGCTTGACAGCAGCACAGTAGCACTAATCAGCACTTCATCAAATTCTTTCAGAGTTGTTGCCTGGGTCATCAACCCAAAGATGTGTATGCAGAGTTTATAGTGTGTAGGAGCACTGTGAGAAGGACAGGAAAAATACAGAATTAATATAATCAACATGCCACTATATTTTAATATGACAAAATAATATGCACTTAAACACATCACTCACTGTTTTTTGCAGAGGTCCTTAGCATTCTTCATCACATGACTCAGGCACCTATGAAGGATGGGCAATGCAAGTGCATGCTCCTTTCCTTGTCCCGTCACAATATCGAAATACTGTGCCAACAGTTCATTTAGGCTAAGGCCACATAGGTTCTGTGCAATTGATTGCATTAAAACTGCAGAGCCATCACAAATGTACATAATAGCTCTTTTTCGAACCTTTGGGCCATGCTGTTTAATGCAGTCAGTGATGAAAGATGCAAGAAAGAATGACACTGATGCTGTGGTGTGTTCACAGGTAACATAAGTGGCAACTGGAAGAGGAGAGCATCCTTTGACAGGATTTCTTACTACAAGTTCGTAGATGTAAAAAGGTGTGCTCTGCCCTTTTGCCTTCTTGATTATGCTCCCTGTGGCATCAAAATAAACAATGTCATCCTTGGACCTCTGATAAAACACACAAATGGTCTTCTTAGACCACAGCATGATCCCTTTTGGCTGCAGGATGATTTTCTGGATCAGCTGGTCATCCGTGGCTTGCTCCTCTTCATGCATCAGTTGCAGACTGAGCATGTCATTGTTATGCAGCCTTTTCTTCTTTCTCGCTTCCCAGGACAACATCTTTAAGACAGCAGTTGAAGGGACCTCATCTCTGTTCCCAGAGTGCAGGACAGTCTCCTCTAATTTATCCAAGCTCTTCAAATATAGAGTTCTTGGGAGTTTAGAGCTGATTGTATTCGCTGTCTGTCATCTGCTCTGATGGGCCTCCTTTTCAACTGCTGCTTACTGTGACATACAATGTCCCCTTGAAAAGTGACAACGGCCTTAAGGGAGGACTCACTATCCACCTTTACAAATGCCTGTACGTGGCAGTCGTCAAAACGGCAGTACGCAGTACAGGTAAAAATAGGCGTGCTTTGGATCGAGCCAAGCGTCTTCACAGTGTGCCTCTTGAACCCAAAACTGCAGTAAGGATTGACACTTCTGAGCCCTTTGGCTATAATGTTAGTCCATTGCAAACTTTTGAATTGCCCTTTGTGTTGCGTTTGTCTCAGTTTGTGCCAATCGTTGGGTGGAATAAAAAAAAACATGGTTCCTCATAAAAAATAATACATTTTAGACATTAGTTGGAAAGAGGCAGTGTCTTTAAACACACGGCCTTGTGTGACACTGTAGGAAACTGTGAATACCACATATAAATTGTAACATTCCTACATTACTGCTGTTTCTGTGGTGCTGCCATTTCAGAACTGACACATGCAGTGCACCAAGGGAGAATTAACTGATGTGCATCAAAGGAGCCACTCTCTCACTCACTTTCTACTGCATTTTGTCCTTTAAGTAGATTTGATTAAATCATTTTTTAAAATAGATTAAGTATTTTAATTTCATTTGACTTTTTAGGAAGTTAGTCTAACATTACCTCTTGGCTGTCATGTACAGAAGATGATGGTGATTTTGGAGGAGGCACGTGGCTGGCTGCTTCTCCTTCTTCAGTGCTCTCCTCTGATTTGTTTTCAGAGGAGCTCCTTTGCATGTCCTGATGAGAGGGGCTAAGACTCTGCAATAGCCACAGAAATCCCAAGCAAAATAAGTCAAGATCCATATATAACATTATGGTAATAATTTGGTCTGGGTTACTACTACAAAAGGTTGACATGTTCAGAAGTTCAGAAAAAACAACTAAATTCCTAAGGTGGCACTGAAGTGCAAATCACAGCAAGTTTTGTGATAGTATTAATTTCAATTCAGAAACCCTTCTTGTGACTGATCAACAACTTCAGACTACTCATACTATCTTCTGTATGTAGTAACTGGAGGTACTATGGAGGTATTTCAGGAGATTCAGGATTCAATTTTCCTGGGGGAGAGAGGAGCTCTCTTTATTTTATTCTAACTATTCATTGTTTATGCAGACTTTTAATACACACACAAAACACTGCAACACAGCAGAGGAAAGGGAAAGGGAAAAATGAAAAACATGCCTCCTTTTAATAGTCCCATAAATCACTTACATTTGATATTTCTGTGTTATGTTATAAAAGTTGGTAAAATAAAGTCTACCTTTACCTCTGGAATGTCAATATAATCTGCCTCAGCTTCAGCAGCAGCACTGCCTTCTGGTATCGTATCCAAACGAGCAGAGGGAGAAAAGCTCTGCAATATCCCCACAACCGAAAAAATGTTAAAATTATAGTGAATTATTATTTTAAATAGTTACAGAACATGTAATCTAAGCAGAGCTACAAACTGAAAAAAATTGCAACTAAATTCTAAATAATAAAATATAATAATAATAAATAATAATATAATAATAAAATATTGATCGTGACAAATTGTGAATCGTCATTACCTGGTGATGCTTAAGGTAGGCATTTTTTATTCTTGTCCTATTAGATAAGACTTGTAAAATCCCCAACTCCCTGCACACAACTCCCCAGAAACTGCTCTCAGGATAAGAGCTTTCCTTTGACAGTGGCACATCTGCTTTGTCCTGTAGCTTCTGTATACAGGACAGGATGTCTGCTACTGTTTTAAGCAGCAGACAGGAGGAAAATAAAAATTAGGGTTTCTTTATATATTTATTTAAGCAATCAATACATATGCCAATAACCTTTCTACTTACCTTCCTGAATGTTGTGAAAGAAAACAATCTGTAAAGGATGACATTTTAAAAAACAATAAATTTGTTAATGTAACATGTTATTACATTACATATTTACCACTATATTACCAATACTCCAATATATGTATTATAATATATTTCTCAATCTTGTTACAGAAATAAATTAAGATGATAAAGTTAATAACGCCCTGGTAGCGTATTCTTTTTTTTTTGTAGCCATATTATTAGAGCCCTCCATCATGATCAATGGCTGCAAATGGCATGCCCTGGGACATTTTGTGTAAGTTTAACATGGCGAACTGTGTGGTATAGGCTTCATACCACAGTTATAAAACAATCAGGGTTCACCTTTCTGTTTTATAAATACATATCAAGTACAGGGCCAAAATCCTTTTCCAGCAATCAACATAAATATGCTTCACCGTAGGCTATATGACCTTCAAATTGGTTGTTATTTCTAATGTTGAAGAAGTCATATGGATAATCTCGCTACATATCTAATACTCCCTAACTTAGCTACCTGCATTTCAATAATATACTTACCCATGACGGTCAGTCATGATTTTTGTAACTGGACGTGACTAACAGGTCAGAAGATAAGAAGTTTGAATGTTGTTTTCCTGCGAGGATGCCGAACAACAAATGAATGCCTCTGCATATAACGGCCAATCACACGTGATATGCAAATGTGAAAAACTTGCATAATCAATGATGAACTTGCTGATTGGTAAAATAAGGCTTTGATCCTTGACACCCAAGTAAAAGTACTTTTTTTTCTATTAATGTGGATCATGTTCATTTTGGCTTTGCATAATAACGTATTGTTAAAGATGTTAATATGTATTTTTAAAAAGGCTGGAGATTTATTAAAGAACACCCACACCAATGCTGTTTACAGGAAGGTGATGAGCAGACTCTATTTTCTGAGGAAGCTTAGATCTATCAATGTGTTCTACAAAATGCTGAAGAAGATCAGAAAAATTTTAACCCTTGCTTAAAGTTGAACACAGATGCATATGTTAAATCAATAGTAGGCAGTTTGATAGCTGATTACTCTGAAAGTACACAGTGGTAGGGCTTCATATGACTTGTGGTAGTAGTACAGTAAGTACTGCAAATAAAAATATCAAAGTCATTGACTACTTATGGACAGAAAAATTTTAACCCTTGCTCAAAGTTGAACACAGATGCATATGTTAAATAAATAGTAGGCAGTTTGACAGCTGATTACTCTGAAAGTACACAGTGGAAGTACTTCATATAACTTGTGGTAGTAGTACAGTAAGTACTGCATCTAAAAATATCAAGGTCATTGACCACTTATGGACAGAAACATTTTAACCCTTGCTCAAAGTTGAATACAGATGCATACATTAAATCAATAGTAGGCAGTTTGACAGCTGATTACTCTGAAAGTACACAGTGGAAAGACTTCATATGACTTGTGGTAGTAGTACAGTAAGTACTGCATCTAAAAATATCTAAGGCATTGACTACTTATGGACAAAAAAAATTGAAGCCCTCTGTTAATTTAATGAACGGAGTGCATAAAATGTATTGCTGGCGTCAAAATTCGACTTTTTCCAGTATGGAAACACTGTTGTCAACTAGAAGAAGTATTTTGCAGAGTTTTCGAGTATGTTTGTGAGAGCTGCAGTATGTGGCATTTCCAGGGCAGACGTTGTGACAAACAGTCTCATATTGGCAGGAACGGTCAAATTTGACCGTTTGAGCTGAAATGACAGCTTTGCATCAAATGTGCTGCCGGCGTCAAAATAAGACTTTTTCCAGCATGGAAACACTATTTTACATTAGAAGAAGCATTTTGCAGAGTTTTCCCGTGTGTTTCTGTCATCTGCAGTACCTGGCACTTTCAGGGTAAACGTTGTGAAAAACACTCTCATATGGGCAGGAAGCGCTAAAACTGTAATGTTTGAGCTGAAATGACAGCTTTGCATCAAATGTGCTCCCAGCGTCAAAATAAGACTTTTTCCAGCATGGAAACACTATTTTACATTAGAAGAAGCATTTTCCAGTATGTTTCTGTGATTTGCACTGTGTGGCATTTTCAGGGCACACGCTGGGAAAAGATAATCTGGAACTGGCTGGAACGGTCAAATTCTCACGGTAGAGCTGAAAGGAACGGTGTGTCTAAAATATGTTGCTGGCGTCAAAATAAGACTTTTTCCAGCATGGAAACACTATTTTACATTAGAAGAAGCATTTTGCAGAGTTTTCCAGTATGTTTCTGTGATTTGCAATGTGTGGCATTTTCAGGGCACACGCTGTGTCCCAGAAGCACAGAATGGCTGGAAACGCTTAAAACGGCAAGTTTCAGTCAGTTAGTGCTGAAATGAACGGTGTGTCTAAAATATGTTGCTGGCGTCAAAATAAGACTTTTTCCAGCATGGAAACACTATTTTATATTAGAAGAAGCATTTTGCAGAGTTTTCCCGTGTGTTTCTGTCATCTGCAGTACCTGGCACTTTCAGGGCAAACGTTGTGAAAAACAGTCTCATATTGGCAGGAATTGTCAAACTTGACCGCTTGAGCTGAAATTTAGCGTTCCAGCTAGTTCCAGATGGTGTTTTTACCAGCGTGTGCCCTGAAAATGCCACATCCTAC